>NC_135814.1:24603578-24903578 GCF_964213995.1 Mustelus asterias | reverse complement strand
AGTGACTATGATGGAAAACAGAATGGTTTTCCATCCACCAGGGAGGATCAACTGCCTCTTCTGTCTGTACAACTCTTAGATTGTGTCAACGGAACAAGGATTTGATATCCAACTGAAAGAAGCAGTTATCTATGCGTTGACATACATATTTACTCTCAGCATTCCTTTGATGGAATTCTTCGATCTGTAGTGCATCACCACACCAAACACCTTCAAGCCACACACCACCCTGATTTGGAACAATATTGCCTTTCGTTCATTGTCACTGAGTCAAAACTCCTAAACTCCCTTCCTAACAGCAATTTGGATGCATGTACATAGAATCTACAATGCAGGAGGTGGCCATTTGGCCCATCATGTCTGCACCGACCACAATCCCACCCAGGCCCTATTCCCCCAACCCCTCATATTTACTCTGCTAATCCCCCTGACATGAGGGTTAATTTAGCATGGCCAATCAACCTAACCCGCATATTTTTGGACTGTGGGAGGAAACCGGAGCATCCGGAGGAAACCCACGCAGACACGGGGAGAGGATGTGCAAACTCCACGCAGACAGTTACCTGAGGCCGGAATCAAACCCGGGTCCCTGGTGCTGTGAGGCAGCCGTGCCATTGTGCCGTACACCAGATGTACTGCAGTGGTTCAAGGAAGTTGCTCACTCCCACCTTCTCAAGAACATATAGAGATGAGCAAGGAATACTGACCTTGTCAGTGATGCTCACATTCCATGAAGGAATAAAGAAGACATTGTACCAACTTACATTTTTCCTTAGTGATAATGGTGTATTTGTTTCCAAAAATTCATGTATAACACGCACTTCAAGTAATGTGGATTTGGAAAAATTCAGAGCGAAGCATCACCATTGTACAAATTGAGTTTAGGAAAGCCTAGCTTAGCCATATACCTTTGGTTACACTTTTGGACAACTCCTAGTTTCCCATATCTTCCAGAGTTAGCAGAAGAGTCATGCTACTTGGATGATTTGCAAAGTCCATTCACACCACTTCGGAAATTTTAAATGTTCTTTCAAAAGTGAAATAATTAGCACTTTCCAAATATAAGTTGTGCTCATTTATCTTCTCCAGTTTCTCATTCTAGCTGCCAGGAAGCAGCCCCAAATCAATTTAGCTTCACATGAGGCAGGGACTGATAATTCTTGGGCTTATAGATATAGGTCAAAGGAATCCATTTACCCATTTAAAAAAAGGACTTTCCTACATACACTGCCAATGCTCCAGAGGCTTCAACGCAAATAATCAGGTTGGCACTTCTGTGTAGTACTGGGTGAGTGTTGCACGGTTGGTAGCGTCGTCTTTTGCATGAAACATTAAACCAAGGTTCTGTTTGCCTTCTCAGGTGGACATAAAAGATCCCACAGCAAGATTTTTAAAAATGGCAGGGTGCAAAGCACTTAGAAATATCCTGAGGTCATGCAGGAGCTTTATAAATGCAAGTCTTGTTTTTAATATCTATACCCTCTTGCAGTTTTACAAAATCCCTGTCACAAAATGCAATATTGCCCCTCATATTTTTCCACATCAATATCTTTGATGTTTCAGCTGGAGCCGTGTAAGGCTATAACAGCACACCTGGGAATACACAGCACCATATATAACTGGTGAGCTCACTATTCAAAATGGAACAGGATCACCAGATCCTCAGTTGATTCTACGGGCTATACAGTATTTCTGCAAAAAGCATCATTACATTGTATTCAGAGTTGCACAAAACAGACATTGCTGAGCCACTCTCTACATCCATCACATTGTTGCAGAGAACATGGAATAGGATGGACATCAGTGGAAAATCTCATTCTATCCTTTTTTCAGAAAGGTAGAGAGAAGGGATTCTCCAGTTCATGCAAGTGGAGTATACATATTAGACATAATCCCATAGCTTCCATTTGATCATGAGGACAGCATGGTGTCCAATGAAATTGTTGGAAGTTTGTCTGTGATTCTTCTGAGCCTTGTCCACAATGCCTGATATATCCACAACTAATCTTATATAACCCTCAAAAAGGAAACTTTCTGTTCCTTTCTAATTGAACATTAATTTCCAGAGGATCTGTTATTTATATGATAAATCAAAGAACTGTGTGAAGAGGCACCAGTACCAGTAAGGTTATTCCACAGTTTTCAAACAAAGAATGTTTTCCTTTCTTGTAGATAAGGAGACCACAACTGTGCTTTAGAAAAGCAAGGTTATGCATGACTCAGATTGGATCTTATTCACTAATCCTCAGCAGACAGATCCAAAGTGAGTTGATGGCTCCCGGCACTCCAAATCCATCACTGTTCAAGAGCAGCCGTGGAATTCAGCATAAAACACCTCCACAACAGTTGTTCTATCAAATAACATAGTGCCACATCCTCCAAGTGAATGTATCCATTAATGTCTTTGTTCTGTGCAGCACCTTTCAGTAACTTATCAAACCTCTTTACAAACAGATCCTCACCATGGCCTACTGTGTCAAGACACCAACTCAATATAGTGTTCCCATCAGGCTCCAAGGGCACACAAAGTAAATTTTTGCCAGCAGAATTTATCCAACGTAAAAACAATTTAAATTCCTTTTGTGTTAATGTGAGCCACTATGTACAGTGCAACTCGCCAATCTACTTCATGTGCCTAATAACCTGTGGCCTTGTGGTGTACTGTTACCATAATCCACCTTTGTAACAGCTCTTGATTGCTCTATAGAGGCTTCAAGCACTGCTTCAAACGCCCTCTGCTCTTTGCCTACAACTCTGTATCCGTTTGTAATTATCTTATTAGGACTATGCTTAGTTGATGAGTGTCCAGTAGGCTTGAGTTGCAGTTTATTTATGGCTTCAGATTACTGGCTGGTTCAACATAATAGCAAAATACTGCAGACACTGGGAATCTCAAATTTAAAACAGAAGCTGGAAATACTCAGAAAGTCAGGCAGCATCAGTGGAGAGAAACGTTTTGGGTGAATGATGATCCTTCATCAACCCGAAAGTTAACACTGTTTCTTGCGCAAATTATCAACTACATCAGCTGCTGCTGAATACGCATGTTGGCAGTGCCCAAGCTCTGTGACTATCAATATTTCTCCTGTGGCTAAGCGGCTTGCCCAATCATTCACAGCACAGAACCTGCCAGCCATTCTAACTTGGCACTATCTCAGGGCCAGCATCTAGCCAATGACAACTGCTAGCTGTCCTCTCGATGAAGAAGATAACTGGCTAAAGATGCAAGGTTTCTCAGCAATATTAAGTAATGCAAATGGAAAGCGAAGGACATGCCAAGCTATTAACAACAACAGAGCCAACTGGATTCCATTCTGATGCCATGCAATTGACAAACCTTGGAAAAAATATAGAGAGTGCTGCTACCGAGGGAGTAGATGCACTTTGAAGTTCAACGTCTTATAACTATACTGTTCCCTGCGGAACTGCAGACAGTCAATAAACTATTCTCGATAAATCCATTGTCCCTCTGGAGTTCAGCACCATTCAAGTTTTAACAAATTTCACAAGTCAAGGTCCCTTAGAATATTATTTCAAAATAAGGTTATTGAATTGCAATTATAACTAAATCCATACTTTAAGAAGCATACTCCAGGCACCACTTCTATTTAGATATATAGGCTCTTCAGTTACTTGGTAACCACAGAAGCTTTGGCAGCAGGCATTGGCTATTTTTAGTTTCTTGAAGGGCAAGGGCATGCATCCATTCTTGGAAAAGGGGAAAGTCTGACCTCAGGTCAAGAATGCTGACTTACATGTTGTCAACCACTCTGGTACCAACAGATGTCAAACTGAACCTTTTGAGGTACTGACACCAGAATTCAACATCAAATTACCGAGTTCATGCAGAAGTCCTCAGATACCAGGTATGAGCGCCTTCGGTTACATGGTCAGATTAGAGAAATTGGGATTGTTCTCCTTAGAGAAGACAAGGTTTTTTAAAAATCTATTTTATTGAAGATTTTTCATTTTAACAAGTAATGACAAACAATACTAAAAACCCTCAAGGATTGAAACATGTACATACAGAAAGAGACAAGAGAACACCAACACAATTGGTTCTTATTATTCATTACGAATGGTGCCTCCAAAGCTACAGACAATGAAAGGATGTTTCAGGAAAACAGGATAACAACATAAAACCATGAGTACATGGCTTAACGGTGCATGCCCTCGCACACAGAATACTAGAGAGAGCCACGTAACTTATGGAAAATCTTTTAGGAGTAAGTCAAACAACACGGGGCCCAACTTCTCGCAAGATTCAAAGCAAAATACTTGGTTGGGCTTCACAGACAATAGGATTCTTTTTTCAACGGGGAAAATTTAGAACTAAGAAGGGCCATTTTATTAAGAATAAAATTTAACAGTGTCTTGGAAGAACTGCCGACATAGTTGCCCAAAAGGCAACAAGGAGCACAGAAACACGGCCCCTTTCAGGTAGAGGCAACCTCCAACTTCCAGAAGAGTTTCTTGAAACAAAGCTATGCCCTTTCCCATTTAAAAAAGATCCCTCCTTTGTTAGGATAAGTGCCAGTCTACATAGCACACCCTCCAACAAAACGAAAAAGACCCTCCACCAATCATAAGCAAAGGATATTTGCCCATACTGCCAATGCCAGGATAACTTCTCAAGCTCTTCAAGGATATTAAACCATCAGGATTTAATTTTGACACAGGGCCAAAGGCAAAGTGGGTAGACCGCCACACCCACCTCACAACAAGGATATAATAGGATCAAATTTGTGCTCTAAGATTAAAGACGGTGTGATATGCGAGGCTAAGTCTCCCCAGCTCCATCAAAGAAGCACACTGAGGGATGCATTTCATTTAAACAATTGTATTCCCGGCACATTCCATGATTTTCAAGTACCTATTGCCATTGCATATTCAGCAAGGGAAAATATAGGATATTGGCACAGGTATAGAAAAGGCTGAACAGCCAAAGATTCTCGTGCCACACTTAGATGCGCACCAGAGCATACTTCTCCCTTCTCCAGCTATACCAAAAGCACCACTGATACAAAACAATGTACTTTTCCAGAATGTGTGCTCTGAATGCACTTTTACAGGAGTCCGTCAGAGATTCTTTAACCCCAAAATAACAAACATAAAGAAATAAACTATGCAACACCAATAGTTCTAGGGGGGGGGGGGGGGGGGGGGGGGGGGGGGGGCTCCTTACCAGCTGTGAGGACTCGTTGGGCCATACCTGCTACCTCTACCCCAAACCACCCCCGCAACCTCTCCTGCGGTGGCACTAGTCATATTAGCCATGACAAAAGTAAAGGATACCATATAGTATACCACCATTATAAATGCAAGGATTATAAGAAGTAAAAAGATAAATATCGCAGAGCACCAGTGCCATCCAACCGACCCAGCGTGCTCCTCAACACTCTCAAGTTCATTAAGGATATTAAACCACTAAGATTCATTTTGACACAGGACCTGAAGCAATGCAGGTAGTCCCCCCATGCCACCTTGCACCCTGGCACAACAAGGATATAGTAGGATCAAATCTGTGTTTTAAGATTGGAGTAACTAAAGGAACATGCTGAGAGATGCATTCTATTATTAACAAATGGATGTTCCTGGTTTTCAAAGGATAACAGGTGAACTTCACCTCATTGGTCACATACTAGGGTCATCCCTGTCAACATGATAAATAACATCACAAAATCAAAAAGGAATGTAACAAGGGGTAAAGTCCAGGGTTAGCGATGAACTGCAGATTATGACTCCAAATGTATTGCCATCCATGGAGTTTAAAGAGGCCAAAGCCTTGGTAGGATTGTCGAGCATCATCAGATCCCACCTGCAGAATAAAGCAGGGCAACCTGCATTTGGATTGCCTTCAGGTGCTTTCCAGCCTCATCAAAACATCTGCAACCAAAACTATGAAAACACGTGATTTCTAGCCAGGGGTAAGGCCTCAAAAACAGAATACGACATACTCCTTCAAGATTTATACGCCCAGCTTTCATGTTGAGATGTGGTAGCCAGTTCTCAAAAGATTTAGCTGGGAGCTTTCCCTCAGCTCCTTCTGGAAAACCGGTCACATGAACACTCCTCCTCTGGCCCTGGCTCTTCAGATTGATCAAGATATCTGACATATCATGTGGCTGATTTTCCAAGGATCGAAAGCATGCCTTAACTGAGGAAGCTGCATTCTTGACAATAAGGATTCTTTCCTCAGCTTCATCAAGCTTCTTCTCAATACTCTGCAATTCAGCAATATGAGCAACTGACCAAATCGCCATATTGAGGACTTGGCTCCATCCTGCCTTCCTCCGACTGCTTTTCTCAGTCGAGTGTTTTCATGACTTCACTTGGCATTTTGTCCCAAAACTTGATCAGAAATATTCCAGGGACATAGCACAGAGTTCACACTCCAGTATTAGGTACTCTCAGGCAGTGTATTCCAGGTCCTAACCATTTGGCGTGTAAACAAACTTTTCCTCATGTTGCTTGTTGGTTGTTTCGCTAATTGCCTTAAATCGGCCCCTTGAGCCTACCCAAACGCTCAATACAAACATGGCTAATCTTCTCTCTCAACTTTGATTCCAGCCGGAATCTAAAAAGAATAGATAGAAAGAAACCGTTGTTAATGGCGGAAGGGTCAAGACCATAGAACAATTGATTTATGGGAATTGGCAAAAAACCAAAAGCAATAAGAGCAAAAACATTTTCATCAGGGAATGGGCAGATCTGGAACGCACTGCCTGAGTGTGGCGATGCCAGATGCAATTGCAGCTTTTAAAAATGAATTGGATAAGCTCCTGAAGAGAGACAAATCTGGAAGGATTGGAGAGTTGGGGCTGGCTGAACTACTCTTGCTGGGACGGACACGATGGGTTGAAATGTCTCATTCTGTGCTCTATCCATCCTATGATTCATCAAGGCAACACAACAGGCTAAAAGGTGAGCTGGCAGTACTGAGTATCAAAAAAGAAGTTAGGGTGCAGTAAAACTGCTTCTGCTTAATTTTGGAACCTTTTACTGAGGGGCAAAAACAGTGCGGTCAGTCATCAGTAAACATTCCCTGATTTCAAAATTGTGTATAGTAACTGTTTATTTGGGGTCTGCGGGTTTCCACAGTGAACAATCAATGTAATTTGTAATTGAAGAGGAGCACAAAGATAAAAAGTTAGGCACTTATGTTTAATCAGGAACTCCCTAAATGGAAAATCAGGCTATATGCAGATCTGGCCACATATCCTGTGGCAAACGTTTTTACATTAAGTGGAAGAATTTAAAAGGTGGAAGTAAATTAAATGCACATTAATTTTATAAGTCTCATAAAACTTCACAGAACTGAAAAAAAAACAATAGCTATAAATATCCCAAATACGAAGTTCTGTGGCTTACAATGGATTCAAAGCTGCAAGCTTTGAAGCTTCACTACAGTTCTAACTGAATTTACAAAAGCTTTCATGTGTTCTTTAAAAAAAAAGTCTTTAATGTGGCAAAACCAAGAGCCATACGTACTGCCACACAATCACGTCACTATACATCTTCAGTGTGAGAATGATTTGCATTTCCTGTGCTGTTTAAGCTTTAAGTACCGCATACAAAAGAAACCACTGCCAAGTAATACGCCAAGCTGACTAAAACCAGATGAAAAAAAATCTATTATAAGGTCAACCTGCAAATAATAAAGAAGCAGGATATTCTGCTCTCTGAAGATTCCTTTGTAAGCAAGGAAAAGGGTTTTACCTGGAATCGGAAGGAAGTCAAGAAAGGAAACCATCTTAACTCTTTTACCACTATGACTTGAAATATAATGGAGACCTCTTCCATTCTTTTTCCATAACCAGATATGCATTCTAACATTGTTACCATGAATTTGAGAGGATATGGATTAGCACGTTATCAACACAAAGGTAGCATCAGTTTCTGGAACTTGTAAATCATTATCCTAAAGCTGAGGATAAATATACTCTAAATTATAAAGTTAAACAAAATATGAATATCCAGGTGGTTACCATCCTAAATTCTACAAGAAGCTATGAACATGATCTAAAGCGAGAATGGAAATTACTTAGGCTACACAGTATTAAACGATATGATATATATCAAAGATCAGCTAATGTGGCTTCCTCTTCCCCCCCCTATCTTTGCAAAAAGTTGTAGTCAGATAACAGAATTAACAGTAAAAAGCAAACTCCTTGCAAAAGCAGCAGTTGTCAGGGAAGAATTTTCCACTTTCCTCACAATTGTCTCCATCCTTTTGCAAGTAAGAAGTATTTAAAATAGAAAGATAATACAAGTAGGTGTCAATCATGGACTGCATTATCATCTAAATCCAATAAATAAACATTGAAAACATTGAGTTAAACAATTATTTAGTTCATATTTTGTTTTATAATGTCCCTGTGAAGCGCCTTGAGATGTTTCATTATGTTAAAGGCCATATAAATATAAGTTGCTGTTCTTGTTGGTTGAGTAACTTTGAAAATAGAAATATGCTATTTGGTTTCAGTTTGTAGCTCAAAAACACCTAGCGTTTTAAGATAACATTGCACCTGTAACAGATAATACCCATCATCAGTCTCAGACGTCTGCAGAAACTGAAGTCGCATTTTAAAAATATGACAAGTGAAACTCTTGTTCAGTACATGGCAAATGGAAGGGCACGGAGAAAAAAATGTGCAGTTGGACATCGCTTCACTTCTTCAGTCATGTTTAGTGGGTAAAGGCAGCACCCAATTTTTGTACATCGAGCAATTGAATGAGTGAGCAAATACATTATTTTAGTGGTGCTAGCATAATAACTCAGAACAAAGGGGGCTGCCTTTGGCCATCAAGCCTGTTTCAAATCTTTGAAAGAGGTGTCCAACCTAGTTCCACACGCCAGATTTTCCCCCATAACACTGCAAAGGTAGCCCTGTTCAAGTACGATGGAACTTTATTCCAAATCCTTTTATGCAGTTTATTCCAGGTCTTAACAGTATTCTAAATGAAGAAATTTTCCTGTAATTCTTTTACCAATTTTAAATCTATGGCCTCTGGTTACAATTAACTTGATGTGGAGATGCCGGCGTTGGACTGGGGTAAACACAGTAAGAAGTTTAACAACACCAGGTTAAAGTCCAACAGGTTTATTTGGTAGCAAAAGCCACACAAGCTTTCGGAGCTGCAAGCCCCTTCTTCAGGTGAGTGGGAATTCTGTTCACAAACAGAGCATATAAAGACACAACCTCAATTTACATGAATAATGGTTGGAATGCGAATACTTACAACTAATCAAGTCTTTAAGAAACAAAACAATGTGAGTGGAGAGAGCATCAAGACAGGCTAAAAAGATGTGTATTGTCTCCAGACAAGACAGCCAGTGAAACTCTGTGGGGGTTACAAATAGTGTGCCATGAACCCAATATCCCGGTTGAGGCCGTCCTCGTGTGTGCGGAACTTGGCTATCAGTTTCTGCTCAGCGACTCTGCGCCGTCGTGTGTCGCGAAGGCCGCCTTGGAGAACGCTTACCCGAATATCAGAGGCCGAATGCCCGTGACCGCTGAAGTGCTCCCCAACAGGAAGAGAACAGTCTTGCCTGGTGATTGTCGAGCGGTGTTCATTCATCCGCTGTCGCAGCGTCTGCCTAGTTTCCCCAATGTACCATGCCTCGGGACATCCTTTCTTGCAGCGTATCAGGTAGACAACGTTGGCCGAGTTGCAAGAGTATGTACCGTGTACCTGGTGGATGGTGTTCTCACGTGAGATGATGGCATCTGTGTCGATGATCCGGCACGTCTTGCAGAGGTTGCTGTGGCAGGGTTGTGTGGTGTCATGGTCTCCAAGGCGGCCTTCGCGACACACGACGGCGCAGAGTCGCTGAGCAGAAACTGATAGCCAAGTTCCGCACACACGAGGACAGCCTCAACCGGGATATTGGGTTCATGGCACACTATTTGTAACCCCCACAGTTTCACTGGCTGTCTTGTCTGGAGACAATACACATCTTTTTAGCCTGTCTTGATGCTCTCTCCACTCACATTGTTTTGTTTCTTAAAGACTTGATTAGTTGTAAGTATTCGCATTCCAACCATTATTCATGTAAATTGAGGTTGTGTCTTTATATGCTCTGTTTGTGAACAGAATTCCCACTCACCTGAAGAAGGGGCTTGCAGCTCCGAAAGCTTGTGTGGCTTTTGCTACCAAATAAACCTGTTGGACTTTAACCTGGTGTTGTTAAACCTCTTACAATTAACTTGCCAGAGAAAATAGGCTTGAATTTTTTAGAACACATCCCCGCCAATTCCTACAGCCCCGCTGCCATGTTATGCCCTCACAGCTGTTGATTTGCACATGGTAGGTCTTCCACCCCTCACTCAGGAGGAAGTCTTGCCAAGGAGAACTGCCAGCCAATCTGATTGGTCAACACCTCTCAATCCCATCAGGAACAGGCTACAGTGGCCAGGAGAGGCACTGCATGAAGCTTCCTGAACCAAACTCCCACAAACCAGAGGAAAATGTGCATCAGGAGTCCAGATGGGGAGGGTAGGAAGGACTTGGAGATCAGCAGTAGAGGTGATCATGGTCACACAGGATAAGCCTGATAAGCCTGTAAATTGATAAGGAGTTTGGCTTCTCCAAACACCCCTGATACTAAAACCTTTGAAGAACTCATAGAAATAGTAAAAGGGCATTATCACCTTAACTCCTCAGTGACAACGCAGAGATATAGGCTTAATTTGATGGCCAAAGCCCCAGGGAAAGCTATAGTAGCTTTCATGGCAAGATTGAGGCAAATGACTGAACATTGTGAATTTGGGTCTTTTCTTAACGAGATGATGAGTGACTGGCTAGTGTGTGCAGTGAATAATATTGTCATACAGAACAGCTGTTGGCAGAATCAGAAATAACCCTAAAGGTGGCGTTGGAGATTGCCCTTCCTATGCAAAATGCGGAAAAGAGCACAACGGAACTTCAAAGCATGCAAGCTGGCGCGGTCCACCAAGTTTGGAGGGAAACCGCGAATGTCAGTAGTGCCAGGGATATGGGTGCAGAGTTTAAGGAACAAAAAGTACAGATCCAGAGAACGCAGAGGTAGAGGAGATTTGGTCTGAAAAAACAAGAACTGTCAAGAACGCGATTGGTATGTGGAAGCCCACCCCCAGGAGAAGTGTAGGTTGAGGGAAGCTGTGTGTTATGTCTAAGGCAGAAAGGGGCATATAAGAAGCAAGTGCAAGGCTAAACAGCACCTGCCCTGTGCTAGAGAATAAAAAAAATTCCGGCTCCAGTGTACAGAGTAGAGAATAATTCTGAAGAAGCATCAAATGTATATAAGTTGAATAATATTAAGATGGGCAAAGTGACTCCCATCACAATCATACTGATGGTGAGTAGTCGTCTGTTCAAAATGGAGTATGTTATAGAATCCTATGCCATAGTAGTGGGAGAACAAACTTATCAATACCTACAGGGAGGAATCCAACACAGATGAAAAGACATGGCAAGCAGGCTGATGACGTATATAAGTGAAGCTATAGGGACTTTAGGAACACAAAAGAGTGCCTGTAAGTTACAGACAACGTCTGCCCAACTGCCTTTAATTGTGGTTGAGGGCCAAGAGCCAAGCTTGATGGGATGAAATTAGCTTCAAGAAATAAAATTGAATTGACGAGAAATTTTCAAAATTAAAGAAGATGACCTACATGACGTCTTCAGGAGATACTAGGAGGCACTTCAAGAAGAACTAGACAAAATATGCGGCTTGAAAGCCAACATTTAAGTGCATCCAGAGGCAACATCAAAACTTTACAGAGCAAGACCCGTGCCATATTCACTACTTGGAAAGATGGAGACCGAACTTAGACGGTTAAAAGATTTGGGTATTATCAAACCTATTCGCAGAGGGGCAGCTCCCATCATGCCAATACTCGAGCTAGACAAGACCGTACCAATATGCGGGGATCATAAATTAAAGATGAATCAGATGTTAAAATTGGACAGGTATCCCATACCTAAAATAGAGTGCGCCAACGTAGCTGGAGGTTTAAATTACACTAATGAGTTATGCATATCGGCATTTGGAACTGGGATAAAGAAACTCCACCAACATGTTTACTGACAGTATTTCATCATAATTATTAATCATAAACCCCTGGTAGGCTTATTTAGAGAAGATAAAGCCATCCCTCCAATAGCATCTGCAAGGATACAGCTTGGGCTTTATTAATAGCCGCTTTTGAACAGACATTCCAACACAGGCCGGGACACGTATATCAGATGCAGATGCCTTGAGCTGTCTCCCATTAGTGAAAAATATGCCACTCTTGCCAGCGCCACAAGAAATTATCCTTGTCTTGAATTTCCTCAACACACTACGCCATGTCATCACAACAGGCGAGGTAGTAGTGCAGTGCTATTGTTACTGAACTAGTCATTCAGAGACCCAGGATCTAGGATCGAATCCCACCATGGCAGATGGTGAAATCTGAATTCAATAAAAATCCGGAATGAAAAGTCTAATGGCGACCATGAAATCATTGTCAATTGTCGTAAAAACCCATCTGGCTCACTAATGTTCTTTAGGGAAGGAAATCTGCCATCCTTACCTGGTCTGGCCTATATGTGACTCCAGGTCCACAGCAATGTGGTTGACTCTTAAATGTCCTCAATAATGGGTTCTAAATGCTGGCCCAGCCAGTGACCCCCACATCCCATGAACAAATTAAAAAAAATTCTGGACTCAGAAGGATCCAATATTGTCCAGATTTAAGCATATGGTTGTTCATTTTTGGTGTTACAACAGAATGTCTGAACAACTAAAAGCTTTTCAAGGAAAGATGAATTGAGCTGTGAAGACAACTTCCTTCTGTGGGGAGCAAGTTTGGTCATCTCCATGCCTGGCAGGAAGTTCTAACTGGAGGAACTACAAGCGCTTGCCAAGGAATGTCCAGGATTAAAATGTTGGCTCACAGCTGTGTGGTGGTGGCCTGGGCCAGACGCAGACATAGAAAGCATGGTTCACCAGTTTCATCAATGCCAGGTACAGCAAAAGTTACCATCAGTAGCTCCAATGCACCCTTGGGAATGACTAGGTTGGCCTTAGGTCGGACTCCACATTGATTTTATAGGCCCATTTTTGGACACGATGTTCTTACTTCTAATGAACACGCACTCAAAATGGCTAGACATCAGCTAGACATCTATGAAATTAAGTCTACAACTTTTTTGGCAACAGTGGAAAAGTTAAGGCTAACCTTTGCCACACATGGTTTGTCGGAGGTGTTGGTTTCAGACAATGGGACAGCATTTGCCAGCACTGTACCACCCTTCCTCAAAGGGATTGATGGAGAGAGCTGTGCAAACTTTTAAAGTAGCCATGTAAAAGTAGCCACCAGCATCCCTACAGACCAAATTAATGCGTTTTCTTATTACCTATAGAATGACGCCCCACACGGTCACTGGAGTAACTCCTGCTGAGTTGTTGATGAGTAGACACATTCTAAGCAAGTTGTAATTGGTGTTTCCAAATTTGGTGGGGACGGTGGAGGCAAAGCAGAGTGTGCAAAGGAAACATCATGATTCAACAAAGCCTGAGAGAACATTTGAATTGGATGATTAGCATATGCTAAAAACTTTGGAACTGATCAGAATTGGGTCCCAGGTGTTGTCGTGGCCAGGACGAGCTTGGTATCATATGAAGTAGAAGTTTAAGGTAAAATACTGAAGAAGTTTCTAGCTCGCTTGAGAAGGAGTTGCAAAGAGAGCCAGTGGGGCAGTCCATACAGAGTATGCCCGTCAGTGATGATGTTATGGTTTAAAGCAGTATGTAAACAAGTCAGCCTGAGGAAGGATCAAGTAGCCTTCCAGTCGCAACTGGAGAAGTGATCTGCCCGGATGCACCTTTACAAGTTGGAAGTCTGATTTCTGAAAGTCAAATCTACTCCTGCTGTTGAGGCGTCTCCTGTAAAAGCTGGATCACCCTAGGAGGGGGAGGAAATCCCCTGACAGACTGACTTTACAATGATCATTTATAATTGTCATTTATGGTGTTATATTGTAAATAGTTTAATTTATGTTGGTAAGTGTTAATCAACTTAAAAGGGGGCAGAATGTAGTGGGGAGCCCCTTTAAGGAGTGAGGTTTTGGAGGGTCATGTGACTTGTCCAGCCAATCGCACTGTAGCACACAAATCCTGGGCTGAACGCAGGCTCTCACAGGCAGACTGGAGAATGGAGTCGAAGTAATTGATAGCACCTTTCTGACTTTCTGTATATGGTTATTTCTGTTAATGCATAGTTCTTTAGTTACTCCACTTGGTGGTCGCCACTCTTTCCAAGATATTACAGAGGGGCTTACTAGATTCTTGAGATTGGCAATGTACAAGGATGCAATAGTGACCGGATGGAGAAACGCCTGGGTCCCAATGGTGGAGGTGGTGCGAAATGAAGACATAATTGAGATTTAGGAGAAGTAAAATCTGAGATTCCAGGATAATGGAGTTGGCTTTTGAGAGTACTGGGGAAGAGGCTGAGGAAAATGATCCTACTGAGGTCTAGGGATTCAAGAATATTGGGATAGTGGGGCATATTTTTTGGCTTTTCTCTTATTTTTGCTTTCAGATGACAGCAACACTGTACATCTTTTATTTCGCTTTTGCCCCATCACCATCCCCTTTGGCCTGTCATTCACCCAATCACAGATGTTACATCTGTCCTTGTCTCAACCATCCCTTGCTCAAAGCCTATCACATTTCGAACTTGTCTCAGTTCTAATGAAAGCTCAGCCCTGAAACATTAGCTCTGTTTCTCTCTCCACATGTCCTGTCTGACCTGTTTGGTATTTTCAACATTTTCTGCTTTTATTTCAGATTCCCAGCATCCACAGCATTCCGCTTTTCAAATGAATGTCATGTTTGGGCCTTGAACAGCAGTGAGTGATGAAAGTAGGGTTGCACATCTTCAAAACATTTCCCAGCAATGACTCAAAATACTAATTTGACTTCAAATTTAAAGACTTGTTGGACAATATAGAATCCGTGATGGAAAGGGAATTGATTCAGTTCCTTAAACATTTGAGCACTTCTAAAAACATTTAATAACTTTGATTTTGAATCACTTAATAAAACTTAACGTCAGTTTCCAGCCAAAGCAGGATCCAACAGCCGGCACCAAAATAGGACGAGACTGAAATCGAATGGGTGAGAGGTGAAGTGACCCTGTGAGTACAACATTGCCAACGATGTGAACTGAAAAACTCCAAATTAAGTGTGGTAGGTATAACTTAAATGTGGCAACCAGGCAAATTGGAAATAGCGTGATAAAAATAGTACAGTAAGGAGAAATAACTAAGTGTTACTTCCTAAAATGCTGGAAGCACATGTGGTATGCAAAACTTTCAATAAACAGCTTAAAATATGAATAGACTAATATACACAATTCAAAAAGTAAGCAAAATATATGGGAACTAAGTCTTCTGTTGACCGTAACAATTCGTTAGGAAATGAGGTTTAGCAGTCTCAGCCCAGCCCAGTGTGCACATGCTACCATTTTTACACAAAAATGTTACAGCACAGAAAGAGGCCATTTAGCTTATGTCTGCACTAGCTCTCCAAATGAGCAGTTCACTGAATGCCATTCCCATAACTTTGCACAATCTTCCCAAGCACCAGAAATTTAGCCATGCTAAATTGCCCATCAGTGTTCCAGGATATGTAGGTTAGGAGGATTAGCGGGTAAATATGGAGTTATGGGGATAGGACCTAGGTAAGATGAGAGTCGGTGCAGACTCGATAGGCCGAATTGCCTCCTTCTGCACTGTTGGGATTCTATGATGCTATGATTGTCGTAAAAAAAACATCTGATTCACTAATATCCTTTAGGGAAGGAAATTTGTCATCCTTATCTGGTCTAGGTGTGACTCCAGACCCACAGCAATGGCCGTTAAGTGCCCTCTGAAATGGCCAAGCAAGCCACTCAGTTTTATCAAACTGCTACGAAGTCTAAAAGGAATGAAACTGGATGGACCACCCAGCATCAATCTAGGCACCAGAAATGACAAGAGCACACCCAGCCCTGTTGACCGTGCAAAGTCCGTCTTACTAACATCTGCACCACACCTCAGGCAAGGGGCAGGGTTGAGAAGGTGGGCCTTCATGAATAACCTCAGTCGCTATGGAAATTGAACTATGTTTTTCTGCCATCACTTAAGCAACTATCTAGCTAACTGAGTTAAATTGACCCCCCCCCCCCCCCGCCCACCCCCACCCACCATGACCCAGACACCGCCATCACCATTCCTAGATATGTCCTATCCCAACAGCAGGGCAGACCTACCAGAAGAGGCAAAACACTGGCATAAAATAGGTAGGGAGTTGCCCTGGGAGTCCTCAACATTGACTCTTGACCCCATGAAGTCTCACTGCATCAGATCAAACGTGAGCAAGGAAACCACCTACTGTTTACCAGCTACCTCAGCTGATGAATCATACTCCTTCATGTTCAGCAACATTTGGAGGAAGCATTGATAGTGGCAAGAGTACAGAATGTAATCTAGCTCGATGACTTCAATGTTCATCACTAAGACTGGTTCGGTAGCACCACCACTGACTGATATTAGGTCTTTGGCAAGTAGTGAGGGAACCAAGAGGGAAGAGGATACTTGACCTCGTCCTCACCAATCTACCTGTTGTAGATGCACCTGTCCAAGGCTGTGCTGGTATAGTACAGTGACCACCACACTGTTCTTGTGGAGGCAAAGTCCTATCACATGGAGAACACTGTCCACCGTGTTGTGTGGCATTACCATCATGCTAAATGGGATAGATTTCAAACATATTTAGCAACTCAAAAACTGGGCACCCATGAGGTGCTATGGGCCATCAGCTGCAGCTGAATTGTATACAACCATAATCTGTAACCTCATGGACCCAGAATATCCCCCATTCTAACATCATCATCAAGTCTGGTTCAATGAAGAGTTCAGAAGGACATGCCAGTAGCACCAAGCATGACTTAAAATGAGGTGTCAACTTGATGAAGCTACAACACAGGGTTACTCTGCCAAACAGTAGAAGCAACATGCAATAGACAGAGCTAAGCAATCCTACAACTAACGGATCAGATCTGAGCTTGGCAGTCCTGCCACATCTAGTTCTGAACGGTGGTGGACTTGAAACAACTAACTGAAGGAGGTTCTAGAAGTATCCCCATCCTCAATGATGGGGAAGCCCACCTTATCTGCACAAAAGAGAAGGCTGAAGCATCTGCAGCCAGCTTCAGCCAGAATTGTCGAGTGGATGATCCATCTTGGCCTTTAGCATCACAGATGCTAGTCGTCAGCTAATTTGATTCATTCCATACAGCATTAAAAACAGCTGAAGGCACTGAATGCTGCAAAGGCTATGGACCATGACAACTTGCATTGAATCATGGAAAGTTTAAGACACAAAAGGAGGCCACATGGCCCGTTGGGTCTACACCAGCTGAAAAATGAGTCACCTAATTTTCCAGCATTTGGTCTGAAGCCCTGCAGGTTACAGCATCTGAGGTGCATATCCAGATATCTTTTAAATGAGTTGGGGATATCTACCTCTACTACCTTTTCAGACAGAGTTCCAAACCTCTACTACCCTCTGGGGGAAAAAAAAGAGTTTCCTCAGCTCCCTTCTAATCTTTCTATCAATCATTTTAAATCTATGCCCCATCATCACTGACCTCTCTGCTCAGGTAAATAGGTCCTTCCTATCCACTCTATTCAGGCTCCTCACAAATTTGTACATCTCAATTACATCTCCACTCAGCCTCCCCTATTTGTAGAATCATAGAATGGACCGCCATATAAATTCCATGGCTTACAAGAGCAGGTCAGAGTCTGGGAACTCTGCAGAGTAACTCATCTCCTGACTCACCAAACCTTGTCCACCATCTACAAGCCACAAGTCAAATGGGATACTCTCCATTTGCCTGGATGAGTGCAACTCCAACATTCAAGAAGCTTGAAACCATCCAAGACAAAGCAGCCCATTTGATTGACACCCATTTCACCACCTTAAAATTCACCTCTTCACCACCATGCACAGTGGCAGCAGTGTGTTCCATCTACAAGATGCACTGCAGCAATTCACCAAGCCTTCTTTGACAGCACCTTCCAAAGCCACGACCTTTACCATCTGAAAGGACAAATGCAGCAGATGAATGTGAACACCACAACCTGCAAGCCCCTCTCCAAGACATACACCATCCTGACTTAGAACTATATCACCATTCCTTCACTGGGGCTGCACCAAAATCATGGAACTCCCTTCCTAACAGCACTGTGGGTGTTCCTACAACACATGGACTGCAGCAGCTCAAGAAGGCAGCACGCCATCATCTTCTGAAGGGCAATTCAAGATGGATGATAAATCCTGGCTGAGTCAGCAACACAGTGAAATAAAAAAAATTGAACCAGCCTCCTGCAGACAGTACATTTCAGACATTAAACACTTGCATTTTTTCCTCATGTCACTCTTGCTTCTTTTATCAATTATTTTAAGTCTATGCCTTCTCGTTCTCGATCCTTTCATGAGTGGGAACAGTTTCTTTCTAGCTACTATATGGAGACCCTTTATGATTTTGAATACCTGTATCAAATCTCCTCCCAACCTTCTTTTCTCCAAGGCAAACAGCCCTAACTTATCCAATCTATCTTCATAACTGACATTCCTCATCTCAGGAACCATTCGTGTGAATTTTTTCTGCAATCTCTCTAATGCCTTCACATCCTCCGTAAAGTGTGGTGCCCAGAAATGGATGCAATACTTCAGCTGAGGGCAACTAGTGTCCTATATCAATTAAACATAACCTCCTTCCTTGCACTCTATGCCCCTGTTAATAAAGCTGTATGCTTTATTGACCCCTCTCTCAACCCATCCTGCCACCTTCATGGACTTATGTACATGTACATCCAGGTCCCTCTGCTTCTGCACCCACTTTAGAAATTATGCTCTTTATCTTATGTTGTCTCTCCAAGTGCTTCCTACCAAAATGAATCACTTCACATTTCTCTGCATTAAACTTCCATCTGCCAACCCATTCCACCAACTTTGGATTCAATAAGGAAGAAAAGGAGGGTGGTATTTGCTGCTCCAGAGACTAAGTGCCGTGGTGGGCAGGATTAGTGATGTTTCCTGCTGATCGATGGGTCAGGATATAGTGCCCGATCTTATGCTTGGCAGCTCATTAATTATGCATCAGTGTGTAGCTCTCTGAATCACATGGAAGGTCAGCCAATGATTCATCCACCCCGCAGAAACCTAATGGGATCAAAGATCCTGGCTACATTTATAGACACCAGCCGAACACACACATTACTCCCTGCAGCCCAGCTTTGTGGATGACCAAGACAGAAATGGCTACAAGGGAAAAGAAGGCAGCGCCAAGGTTTAGCAACTAATCCCTTGAGGTTCTTCTTCATGATGTACACCAGCACTGGGAAGTCATGTAACCAACGGATTGACCCATGTGGTTCATCAACCTCACCCACCAGCCTGGGAGGCAGTTGCAAGGGAGGTCACCTCCGTGGCACCCACCAGAGAAACACCATCCAGGGCAGCAATCTCATCCACACCACCATGTTTTCATTCAGTTTGCTCCCAATTCTCACTCATGATGGTATTATACACTCAGGCATCACTCAGCTCAGAGATCTCACATCTATCATTCTGCACAAACACCATCCTCAGCCCTTACTGAGGAGAGCTCAGCACACACAATAGGTATGTATGCTTCTGAATCGCTGCCCCATCCCTCAGACTTCATGAAACTCCAGCTTGCCCACAAGAGGGAGACATCCCAGATCAGAGGAGGAATGGCAGACATCCAGGATCTCTCCAAGTTTGAACAGGATGCTGCCAAGTTGACGGGCTTAGCGGTAGCATTCAAAACATTAAGAAACCTTGATATCACTTTTGGGTCACAGGTGTTCACTCACTGTATATATCATGCAGCTTTGTAAATACATTTGCTGTTCATGACAATTGTCTCATCGCTGAATACATTGTGTTTATGTACCAATTTGGCCTTTTATTGCAACGGCAAACCAAGCTCCCACTCTGAAATTGCATCTCTTTGTGAGTCTCACATTATGCAATGTCTAGCTGACTCATGTTAGCTATTTGTCCCTTGTCTAATGTCATGCATATGAGTCAACCTCTTGATTGAAAATGAATGCAAATTGCATTAGGTAGTGATATTCCTCAAAAGACATCATGGAGTCATGCATGCTCAATTGCACTGCAGGGCTAACACTAAACAACAAATAGTGGTCCTCACTGTTAGTGGCAAAGCACAAGAGCTGCAGCCAAGATGGTCTCTCCAGCCCATCTCTGTACATCTCTGTGGCAGCAAAACGTATCTCATTCAGTCAGCCACAACTGCATCAAGTATACTTGACATAGGCTTTGCACTGACGTGTTCATTTCCAGGAGCAGCTACATACAGCTTTGGCTGCTGACCTTTTCATTAGAGCCTGATGAAATATGAGGGTTGGAGGTCCAAAGCCCGGACCTCTGGGCACATCTTACGAGTCTTGCAATTCCGATCACACCCTCAGATGGAAGCTCCCTATCATCGCCCTCTTCAGGTTACTGCCCTTCCAGGTCTTCATCATGTGAGGAGTTCTCAGTCTCCTCCATGTCTCCCTCTGGCAAATGATTACCCCTTTTAAGCAGCACACAATTATGCAGGATATCTTATGCGGAGAGTACAGCAGAGCCCCACCAAGCAACAAATATTCTGCTCCATGATGGATATTGTCAAACTAAGCACCGTGTTGAATCTCTCCTCCAAGATACTTTGAGGATGATGCAGCTCTTCAAATATCGGAGGTGACTGGGAGTACCTCAGGATGTACGAGTTTTGGGAACTCCCGGGGTATCTGGTACAAATGTGCATGACGTGCTTCTGATGGTCACACATTGAACATATAAGGAGTGGAACCTTTTCCTGTTAACGAGCTGCAACAGAGTTCTCAAGCAACATGTGTGCGAACAATTGCACCTTGTACTCTAGGAATGCCAGATTGCCACAAAACCCACGAATCTCGCAGCCTGGCTAGCATTCTTCAGGAGCTTCACCTATTGATGAGCTTTACCACAGAGAGCATCTGTCACCTCCTAGCTACATTTATGTGTTGAGGACCAAGTTGCCACATAGATCCCCTGTGCATCACTGGCAAAAAATCTGAGTCTTCACAAGCCACTGGCTGGGGATGCCCTCCCAGTGCATGGGGTGTTAGCTGCTCCCGCAGAAAGTGATAGATTATGAGCCAGAATACCACTTGACGAGTGTAGACAAGTGCGGCATTGTCTCTCACTCATTCCCATTGGTCCTGCGAGTCGCCTCCATGGGATGAGTCTGACTTCTTCTTCCAGGTCTTGATGGGGTTTCCCTGGACCATGGTCCTCAGGCTGGGCATCATCTCAGAGCTGAGTTTAAGTGCCAGGCCCTTGTTCTCTTTCTTAATCGGATCACTGCCATCAAGGAGGTAGCTTCGAGTGCAGGCTCCATTATTCAATTATCCTGTGGATAGATAGATCCAACAGATTAATGAGTAATGGGCAACTATAGTAGAGCTCCCAATCACTAGCAGAAAGCCACTGTCATGCCCTAGAGCTGTGACTGCACGACTCACCTTTCCCTATTCCAGTGTTCCAGCTAGGCGCTACCTCACAGATTGAGATGACCAAGATGCCACCCCAAATACCTGACATTTTAATTCCAGAGAGGTTGGAAAAGGCTTGAGCACAAGCAGGATACGTTCAGCCTTACCAAAGGCACTCTTACGATGTCTGATCTGGTATACTCATTATAGGGAGTTGGTTTAGCTCAGTTGGTTGTATGGCTGGTTTGTAATGCAGAATGAAGCCAACAACGCGGGTTCAATTCCTATACCAGCTGACTTTATTCATGAAGGCCTGTCTTCTCAACATTTCTCATTGCCTGAAGTGTGATGATCCGCAGGTTAAATCACCACCAGTTAACTCCCACCCACCTCCCCCTCTCAAAAGGAGAGAGCAGCCTATATTCATCTGGGACTATGGCGATTTAATACTTACTATGCCTAACCTGGATTTTTAGAATAACCGGAAACCCTTTCGTCCGTTAGCATGCCAGTTGGAGAAAGTTTCATTGGTCATCTTGCAGATATCCAGCAGCTGTGCTCCCTTTATGGTTGGCTGCATCTTCCATTCTCTCAAGTTGGCCAACTTAATTATGCAGTCTCATCTTAAAGTGCTCCAAATGTCAGTGTTCCAACTGCTTCTCACTCAACTCTTCCCGAATTATATCAGCTCAGACTCCATTTCCATGTTTTTCCTCTAAGGAGTGTGGAGGTGTCCCCTGTTCAGACTTGAGTCTAGCCATGGGCTTCTCCCAAACTGCCTCAGCCTTCCATGCAGTTTCTTTTCCAGCTTTGATATCAAACTGCATCATGACTTTGGGGTCTCAAGATGGTGGTGCTTGCTGCATTTTTACTTCAAGATCAGCTTCAACCCTCCCTGGGGAGCAGGTTTGAGTACCGTCCCCCACCCCACTTTATTACATTTTCCCCATTTACAGGCTGCACCCATCTATCCTCAAGACATATATCCCACTCACTTACAAGTGAGAGACTATGACCACATCCTGCACACTGAGCTGTGCCTGAACCCCATGGGTGAAGAGGCCTTGCCCATCCCTGCAGTGGGAATGCGATGTGCCTGCCATGCATAGCCCTGTAGCATGGTCCACAGAGCCCCAGGTCTGCCTATAAACCCTCATCCTGACCTCCTGGCCCCAGTCCAGAAACAATGACTATCTTTCACTCAGTTAGCCAGCTACTTAATGAATGACCACAAGACCATTTTTCTCTTCAAGTCTCTGTGCCCTTCCCTCTTGTGCCACATTAGACTCCCGCTACTTTTGGTACTGTAGAGTCTTCATGCATGCCCTTCTATTCATGCAAATGAAATCCCATCCACACCTTGGCAGGAAAGCTGTCTCACTATCATCCTGAAAATCGTGAAAATGGCATGGGGAAAATTCAGACTTGTTTTTCAGCGGGCAGGAATTGGACTTTGGGCCTCTTTCTGAATTATTCACTCCTGCCTAACACCTAACCCACCACTGGCAGGGCCAGAAAATTCCACCCTAATCCTCAGAGCAGAAAAGTGCAAATGTTGAAAAACAGATACAAAAGCTGAAAATCTGGAAAGGATCAACAGGTCATTCCGGATCTGTGCAAAGAACAGACAAGGTAAGATTCCAGTTGAGCGCTCTTAGTCCATATTTGAAACATTCACTTGCCTATTCTCCACAAATGAGGACAAGTCTTTCCAAAAAAGAATGCAAGATAACTGAAGATTATTTTCTAAATCCTCTGAATGTCTAGGTATTACAAGGATCCTAAACTTTATTTGAAATATCATAAAGTTTCTGATTGCCATGGCTGGTGGTGGTTCTCGAGTGGAGTGAGCAATGGGGACCAACTTGTAACAAGTCTCTAGCAAAATATGCAAGTGCTCAACTTCAATGCATTCAAATGAATTTAAATGATGCATAATGCAATCGCCAAGCCCCATTTAGGATGGAATCATGCTGTGCAATTCATTCATCATCTGAGGGGTGTTATAAGAGAAGCTCCATATGTAAAAAGGGATAGATGGTCTTGTCCTAGGTCCTAGGACTTTTATTTATCCAACATATTTTTCTTAGTTTAAAAACATTCTGTGCTTCTTTGTTTTATTTACTCTGAGACTCTGGGTCGGTATGGGGTGCAATAGTGCTTGATGTTTAAATTTTTATGTTGAACCAAAAACAGACCAAAACTGTACACAAATACAACAGTGTAACTGCAGCAGTTACAAGTTTTCGGCAGAACAGGAAAAGAGTAGGTGAGAAAAATGTCTTTCAAAGGGCAACCTTTCACAAGATCTCCGAGAGCAACATGACTTTGCCAAAGTTACAGATCCATAAGGATGTTGCCAAGTAAAGTTAAAATTAAAAATGAGCTGTTGCATTTACAGCACGACAAATACTATGTTTCATAGTTAAGTGATATAAGACACATGCCAAGGAAACAAACAGGTCTTGTATTCAGACTGGCTTCACATCGCCATGCTACCAATTATATCCTCTGACCATGCAAAGACATCTGGCAAATAATCAAGGGGAGCAGCTTCCAAGAGTTTTGGTCAACAAAGTGTCACTTGAAAATTTTTGTCATCCAACTGCAATGGTAGGAACAACATTGTCAGTGACAATGAAGGTCAACAGTGCATTCAAGTTTTCTGCCTCCTACTTTTCAGCTACACATTTGGATCAACAACAGTGTCACACAGTAGAATGTTCCCATGCATGGATTGAGCAGGTGATTAGTACACAGGTCAACATGGCCAATACTTTCATCATTCTTCCCACGGAATAGGACGGAAGCATAAGGTTTGCCCATTTTCCACTTCACTACTACATTAAAATATGGACGGGCATTGATGGCAGTTACTCAGACATCTAATCAGGAAGTTTCTTTTCTCTTCTGTCACCATCACTTGCTTCTGCCAATCTGACTCACTTGGTATCATATCCCTAACTGCATTCCTCAAACTATACATTGCTAAACTGATGCTTGCAAATGTAATGGAGAGACCACCTCATCCTGGGCTAGTAACAGTCCTGGAAGACTTATTTTCCAAATTGACAGAAAGGAACAAAAGTTAAAATGTTGATTTCAGAGCACACCAAATAGGTGGCAATAGGTTTTGCCTGTGATTTACACAGATTTCTGAGGAAGTAAATGATGAAGATATTGGAGTTGGACAGAACTAGCCTGGAGCTGAGGAGAGTCCTGGAACTTCATGATCCCTCTATGCCTTGATATGCTTATAAGCCAGAATTCAAGGTGACTTTTTCTAAGGAGTGAAAGGCTTGTAATTTTTAGCTCTTTCCAATTCACTTACAATATGTTGTATTTTATTATGCAAGCAGAAAAGTAATCCTTTGATGTTGGAAGATGAAGGAGCATATGTGTAGTTGCAGATATATTGTATCTGCTTGTCAGCAGGTAACAATTATGTAGCTCGGTTGTTTTACAATAATTTTGTACTTAAAGATGTGAATGTACTGAAGGTTTTAACTGCAAGTTGTAAAATTAGTGTGTGTATTATTTGCATGCAAGTACATTGATAGAATCATGTGCTTGTGCGAGGCTAAGCATGGACTAGTCCTAAATGTGAAACTAATTAACAGATGACACTTTGTGGTATGCACATATGGGCCATCTATCTGGTAAACAGCCCTGTTAAATAGTATAATCCTGGCAGTTTCCCTAAAGTATACATCAAGGACACTCGAAAAACAAAATGGAAATTGGACAATTTGCTTTGAAACAAGATGGAGTTGAAAGGTCAGGCGACCTCCACTTTCTCTGCCAATGTACATGGAACTGCACAAGGCTAGAAGTTAGGCTGCTTGTCTAGATAGCATTTTAAAATGCAATCGACCATTTGGGACATTTCACTCAGAAGGCATTAAAATGCAAAATGTCTTTTCTGGGGATGTAATGGCTGCTCTTGTTCAAATGTCTACAGAAACTAGTGTGCTATGGTTCTGCAGACGTCTTAGCTACAAAATGAAATTCCACAGAATGGTAGTGAGGAGAAACCCACTACTATCACAAGAAGATGCTAATGGCTGAAACTCAAAGCCCACTGTGCACCAAAGCTCAAACTGTCAAGGACCATTTGCGCGGACAATTGAAAAACAGATGGTCTACTGAAAGAAACCAGGTTGTGATAAAAAAAACATTTAATAACACACATTTTGAGATCAGTGAGGCAGTCAGTCTGGGAGACAAGAGGACTCAGATAGTACAGATCCATCCCAGCAAAGAATCATAGAATCCCTGCAGTGCAAAAAGAGGCCATCAAGTCTACACTGACTCTTAAGAGAAAAACACCTGCCTAGAATCCACTAACAGGTTGAGAACTGAGGCAAGCATTTTATCTAATGAAGATCGAAGCCCCATCTTCACTGCTGGGGCTCGACAGTGCCTTCGCTGGTCCAAGGCCAGGGACCTGCTGCTGCAACTGGTAAGCCATCGTGAATCTGTCGCCTGAAACATCCAACCTCCATCTTTTCTGTGAACCAAAAGGAAATCATCAGGCCTGCAAAATTTTGAGCTTCCATTTCGAAAGACTCAGATAAAGTAGTGCATCTTTAAACTTCTTAAAAATCCAAGTGCATGCTACGTCTTTCATCACCACCTTTTCTTGTGCATGTCATGTGCATGTGAGAGTGGGTGCCATTGCGACTACATTCATTGTTGAAAATTAAACATTTCTTTTTTTTTCAAATGAGAAAACCCGTCTTTCCTCTGTCCTTGAGAGTCAGCGTGCAACGGGTTAAAAGTCTTCTTCTTTAAAACACATCCACTTGCAGTCAGATGAGAGGTGGAAAAGGGGTGAATGATCCTGTCATCTCTCCCCTGCCCGTACACAATGCAGACCCTAGCTGACCCCGCTTATTATTTGTTGGGATAATCCTTCTTGCACCCACTTTATTTTGCAGCACCCGCAGTTCATCAGGCATGACAGGATTCACTTGTTATGCCACTTCACCACGTGCCCACAGTCTCCGTTTTTTAACTCTATATGCGTTCATGTGCTACCTCGTTCCCTTCTCGAAAGAATGAAAATGAATGTGTCGCGACCGGAGGAAAGTTAAACAATTGTGGCGCCATATGCAGCTAACTTTGTTCTTCAGCTTTTAAGGACTGATGATATGCCAATTAACTGATATCCCCTACCCAGTTGGGCGAACTCCTGTTGACGGACTTAATGTGGGCTAGGATTTTGCAATGCATTAATAATTAGGGCTGACCCTATAAAGTCAGATCCACTAGAATTAATTGCTGGCAAGAACAGATATTCTTGTGCAAACTGCGTGAAATTCTTAGCATTCAATTGCTTTTACCTCACTTTTCACTCAAAATTTCCATCATTTTACACATCACAAAAAAAAAACGGGCTGGTCATGATTTCAAAGAAACAGGTAGCAAATGAAATTTCCCCTCATTAATCATTCACTCTTATTTTTTTAAGAGCAACAAAATAACAAATAAATACAAGGTATGCAAAACACAGCTCATATCACCACTCTTCATTATGAATTCAAAAGCTGCTGTGGCAATGAAAGAAACAGTTACGTGACTAAAAAAGAAACACAAAATAAAACAGTAAGCTATCAGATACATAGCTGTATCCCAGTTTAATCTGATTGCAGTTTCACTCTGCAAATGTTAAAGACCTGTATTGCCAAGTCAGTGGGCAGACACATGTGACAAAAATATTTCACGACAGGAAATCATTATTAACCTGGTGGTTTTTTGGTATTTCTGTTGTGGAAATTTCTCTAATTTTTTCAAGGCTTGTGCCATGTGTTCTCTCTTAGTCAAGTGTTGTTCTGCTACAGCTTATTCTTCAAATTTTAATGAACTCACTACCTGTTCAAATGAAAAATATTTACAACAGACATGCACAGGTTCTGGGAGTCAGTCATTCTATAAAAGCACCACAAAAAAACGTCTTCAAAACCATAACCGCAGCATTTTACGAGAGATTTTTAAGCATTTTACCTTGAAAGTTAGCCTGTATAGGGTGCTAACTTATGTTTAATTTTTACTGATGATGGCTTCAAATTTGTTATCTGACAAAACACACTCTGAAACCCATTCAATTATTTTTTTTTAAATGGAGCCAAAAATACACTGGCTTTGAGCAAGAGTAACAGTAACAGCACGGTGCTGTGACTGCAGGGATTTTCCCCTCCCACTCAATACTGTTAGTCACCTCGTTTTTAAAAGTTTCATAATCGGTAATACAAACTAAAACTGCTTAAGTAATTGCTCTGGCTGAAGCCCCTTTCAAATGTTTCAATATTCAGTGAAGAATACTCCCCACAAACACAGGAAATGGGGGAGGGAAGGAGGAGGAAAGCATGAGCAATGATTTCTAAGTGTGGATTTGGGAGAATGCTAATACCCACTGTAGGTAAGATCATTTAACTCTCTGAAAGATTTCAAAGGCCACGTGCAAATAAAATGTGGTCATTATCCTGCACGGCAAAATTGCACAGATCCACGTTCCTTCCAGAGTTAAACGGCCAAATGATCTCACCCACTTATCTGTATACAACTCCTCCTCTTGAGTTTTGTCGTTTGTTTGCCAAACAGGGAAATTTAATAGTAAGAGTGCCAAAACATAAACAAACAAATGGCTAAAGTAATACAAGACCAGCAAAAGGAATTGTGGGAAAACTAACAAGGAGCAACTTAAACCTTTTTTTTTCTAATATTAAGGAAGATCATGTTATTTAGTATTCCTTCGTTTGGTTCAGCTTAGTGCGACTTGGGGAAAAACTCACCTTTGTTTTAATGTTACAAGTCTAAATTTCAATCTCGGCTTTGAACACAATGTCAGCTGACTGTTTAGTACAGTATTGAAGGATTGTGACATTATCAGAGGTTCTACTTTTTATTAGAGATATAGATGTTCATATGGATTTAATAGACCCCATGGTACTATTCATGATCTTTCTTAGGTTAACCGGAGTTGACAATGCTCTGGAATTTACATGGTGTCTCCAAGAATTACAACAAAGTCTCCTGAATACTTACTATCAGCAACCCAGGAGAAAATCAAAATTGGTGCATTAATTTTCTTTGAACATTTTTGTTTACCAGTTCTAAAAGTATTGGAGATTGAGGGTGGAAAGAAAATGCTGCTGACTAGAGTTGGCAAGTCTACTAAAAAGTGACCACTGCCCAAACAGAGGGTGTTCAAATCTTTCCTGATTAGTCATACCGTGTAGTTGAGTATCACGAGCAATACATTTCAACACCCAATTGCACTTTTGTACCTGTAATGGATATTATAATGTTGCTCCTAAAGACAGCAAATGATGTATGATGAAAGTTATGCTTCTTTTTTATTTCTTGGGGTAGTTGGTCTATGTTTCATAGAAACAAAAAAACTGACTGCATAAATACCTTAATTAGGAGTATATTTCTGGAGTAAATTTTTCAGGGGTAGGGTTTGTTAAACTCCAATATCAACATTTCAGAAAGCTTTGAGGAAGAGAGGCCTTACTTTTAGTAATCAATGCTACATTGTCACATACCGTTCTGTCCACTCCCACATGACAAGGCAGGAAAAGAAAGCTTTAACTGATAATTAAAGCAAAATACTGCAGATGCTGGAATCCGAAACAAAACAGAAAATGCTGGAAAATCTCAGCAGATCTGACAGCATCTGTAGGGAGAGAATAGAGCCAACGAGAATAGAGCAGCTCTGACAAAGGGTCATCTCGACTCGAAACATTGGCTCTATTCTCTCCCCACAGATATTGTCAGACCTGCTGAGATTTTCCGGCATTTTCTGTTTTGCTTTAACTGATAATGCCTGGTCAGCTGACAGGAAGAGAGTGCTGTGATGATAAACACAATTGCTTAAGCAACATAGTTTTATTTATTATATTTAATACTCAAGATATCTCCAATTGATGACGAAAAAACTGCTACTGATATGATTGGCTGCAAGTCCTCCAATCCAGTCAGATTATATTGCTTTGGTTAATTTGCTTTAGGATAGTTTAACTTGCAAAAATATTCTTGCCAGAAATTGTGCAGACCTGTATGTTGCACAAGGGGGATGGATTACGTGTTTTTAATTTTTCTACTCGGAGCACATGGACTTATGGGGAGTTCTTCCTTTTGCAAATATAAACACTTCTCCGGTATTCCCAATGACTCTCCAGCTACCCAGCATGCAGCAACATTACAGCACAAGTATGTGGAAATCCAATCCAAAATATCCGCCTGCTACAGGGCGCTAGGTTTAAACAGTAAAAGCCTGCTGCACTCCAGCAAATTAACAGCAACTAAAACAAACAATAAAAAGGCAAACTGAAAAAATGCAAAATCGCTCAAAAGCTGACGACATAAAGCACTAGCACAAATTAGTCTGGCGCTCAGAGCCAGCAAGCATTGCTGAACCTTGAAGTGGATCATTCCAATTGCACCTCCGGCTCTGTTTTGCCAATAAAATAAATTTCTTAAAGAAACTATTCATAAGCATTTTTAACAAGCCATAATGAAAAAAAATAACACCATAGTACAAAACAGACACACCACTTGGCCACGGTTCTTCACAAAAACATACCATCACACCCCCCCCCCCCCCCCGATTTGTGTATCCTCTATAAATGTTTTACAGCACTGCAGTATGACTTTATAAGGAAGAGATGTGCTTGGTGGTGGTGGGGCAGGGGAGGGCAGAAAACAGCCACCATCTCTCACAATTCTCCTTTTCAAATCTTGAATTTGTCTCACTTCCCAATCTTCTACCTCCAAAGATTCTGGGTTTTACTTCCATGAGATCTGAGTCTTTCCAACTTACCCTGAAGCAGCCAATCTTTGTGGTAAAGTGTGGACTCTAAGTGCTACAGCCTACTCAACTACATGGGGCATCACAGTTAAAATGACTAATTACTTCAATCAACATCCATACTTGTATATTTTTAGTAGGAATCACTAAATAATGTTCGGAGAATACCCTTCCGGATACCCTGCCAGCCAAGCCACAGGTGCAGCCAACTGCAACCATAACAAAGATCAGTTGGCTTGGTACGTAGTGACGAGGCCAGAGGCCTTCTAGAAGTTAAAGTTCTCCACTGAATTCATGAATGTAATTATAACAATTCATTTAGGATATTGCTACAAAGAGTGAAGAAAGGAAATGCTCTCCCTGTTCATTATGGCCCATTTCCAGACAATGTCATGTGCTTAATAAAGGACAAAATCTTATTGTTATACTGGAAGTAGCATATCGGATTACGATACAAATAACCAATAGATGATGGTTTTTAATATCTCAACCAGGTAGCTAGAAAAGAATGCCGAAGGAGACAAGACAGTTCGATGCTAAAAAAAGAGACAAGCCCACGAATGGGATTTTTTCTCCATGTCCCAGCAGCGGGTTACAGAAAAAGCCTTGGCACCAGATTGTTTGTAGATGAGTGATAAAGAAATAAATTTATACAATTAAATTTCTGACATGTTCATTGGGCAGAATCACTGTAAACAGAAAATAAACTTGCCTGCAACAAAGTTTGGTTGAATTCCCTTTGGAACTTTAACATATATTTGTACTGTTTTCTGTTTTAACATCTGTAAAATCATTTACTTTTTAGATTGATGCTTTGCATTTCACTTTCAGACTGTTAATACTGGTTGGTACTAAATAGAATTCACTATAATCTTACAGAAACCCAGAACAATTCTGTGTTCAGGGTATTCCCTGGACAAACTTAAAACAAAAATGGATTCGGGTTTTGAATCGAAAATAAATGGCTGCACTCCTCAGAAGGCAACATCTGGATAATCTAAAAGTTAAATTAGGTCCAGGTGTAGGTTAATAATGAACGACTGGAAACGGGTAGCCTACAATACAACTTAAAGAGCAAATGTCACCACCAATAAAGATTTTAAAAATGAATTAGCTCAACATGAAGAAAAGTGGACACCCAAAAGTGATGACATCATGTCTCTATTTTGAGTTTATGGGTTGATTTATTCAGTTTTCAGTCCTCATTCTTGCAAGTAGTGGTGCATCTTGGAACAGAGTGATACCCAATGTGCCCAGGGAGCTGATGTGCGATCACATTCACAATGAAAGATTAACAATTATAATGTGATCATTCCAAGTAATATTGGCTGATAAGTTGTGGTTGATTATTGGGGAATAACACTGTTAATTAGAAAAAGCAAATAGCATTCCCCCATGACATAGTTCATTTTTTTTATATTTTTCATATAAGGATTAAATTCTGACTACATTATTAGGTGAAGAAACTTGGAGAATGCCTCAGCCCTTCTGCATATGGGAGCCAAATTAACAACAGACTTAGTCATTAACCCAGGGGTCTGCAATGATCTTGTCATTTCAACTGCATATATTAATACAGCTTTCTGACAAGGTCAGACTCACTATCTCCACGAAGTCAGTTCACACATAATGTCATGTGTATATTTTTTGTAAATGGATAAATAAAAAGTAACAGCAGCAAACAGTCAAAAAGTGCTAAAAATGTAGTCACAATAGTTTTCAATTGATCGATTCCAGAAAGGGCACGGACGACAACATTCTCTTTAATGCAGTGTCAAAATCGCACATTGAAAATGAACAGCTTTCATCAGATTTTAATACTCCTTCTGCCATGAAAATATTCAATAAACAAGAAGAGTGTTAGAGAATGTGACAGCGACTGTGACAAAACGTTTGGCACAATATTGACATTGAAGATTGAGTTAATAAAGCTTTAGAAAATGTATAGGGAGTTCCCCGGCTATCCCACATAATAACCACTTCCAAGGCTGTTAAGCTCTTGTGGCCCTCCTCTGTGTTCACATACCTGTAATTTTCACTGGGTGGTATTGTCTGCATGAAGTAGAGTGCAGCAGTACGGGCTCTCCAGTGCCATTTCTTAGCTGTTAAGGTGAATACGGAACATCCCTTGATCTCCTCTTGAAGTAGGTCAAGCAGCTGTTTGTGGGAACCCCCATAAAAGGCTTCAATCATCAGGACATTCATAGTGGCACTGATACACTCATGCTACAAGTTCCTATGAGTAAAATAAAATTTTAAATGAAATTAGCTGTTATTGCGAGGGCCAGGGAAGTGTTCATTTTATAGAAACTAGACTATAAATTGGTGTTTCTTATGCACTAAATGAAGCAAAGCCACAACTTAAATCGCCAGTAACAATATGACACACCATAACGTTAGCCACACAGCACAAAACGTGGAAGAGCTTTCCCTGGTGTTCCAAAATATTTTATGAGTCTGCATGACTCCAGTCAACGGCAAGCTAAAACCAATAGCACAATTTGCCTTCTGGTATATTGAGTACCATTGTTACTCTAACTACCCTCTTTGAGAGTCATAATACCAGCAATGCCTTGACACCAACCCTGTAGAAACTACAAGTCCAGCAGTTCTGTCAACAGGACTCCTGCCTGCTCTATGGCAGATCTGTTTTTAACTAAGCTTTTAACTCCAGCAGCATAGTCAATCAGGAGCAAGCTTCAATTTTTTTCCAATTCCTGCATTTCTCAGAAAAAGCGAAACCCACAAAATTACATTGATGAGAATTTGTGATGTTTTCCAGCACATGATCCATGGATGCACTGGAAAGTTGGGAACCAGTTAAACGGTCTCCAGTTCATTTGACAGCTCAAATCATACGAAGATTTGCATATCATCACACTGCACTAACCACTACTAGTACTTCAGGATTAACCCAATTTCAATCAATGCAGTTGGGTCTAAAAGGGAAAAAGAAATTCAAACAGGTGCGTACCTAAATTTGATGGCAACTGATATACTGTATATAAAACCAATCAAAATATTAAAACAGCTCTTTGTTAAATAACATTCTTGTTTGCTTAACAGCTGGGTAATTTTCTTCCTTGCTGTGGTAGGTAGCTTCCTTTCTCTTTTCCTCATACACACACAGGCAGACTTTAAACATGCTTTTGCAAATAGATTTAAAATATTATTTTGTTGTAAAAATGATTTATACGCTAACATAATATAATAATGCCATGGCCCATTTCCTTAAATGCAATAGTTCCACAGCAATGTATTATTAGATTACTGTCCTGTCTCACCTCATAAAAAACAATAATGAACTTGCAGGTGTGTATTACGATAAGCGATGCACCTAAGGATTACTTTAGGCATTTGAATTCCCTTGATATAGTACTTAAATTAATCATGCTACATTATTAAAGAGATCACATAGTACCCCATAGTTGGCTTACTGTACAAGGGCTGAATTTCATAATTTAGCTAAAGGTCGTGTAATTATAAATATCAGTCACCATCATTTTTATAGGATTTTAAAATGTATTTTGGTACACTGAAATTGCCTTTTAAAGGAATCAACATACTACAGTACCACAGGCTTATAATAGCAGTAGCTCCTGAGTGTAGATCTGATTGTGGTCATTTTGAAATATGATCCGTGTAAAATTAGAAAAAGATAGCATCCCTTTATAATGATCGACCTTAAATTCATTGTTGCCTCAATATTACCAATCCAAAGCGTAGAGAGTAAATCACATATTTGAAAAGGATTATCTCTTCCTGCCAATGTATCTTCACAAACTTTAAATGGCCTTCACACCATAGTGTTATAAATATAATCAATATTTGTTGATTTACTTATTTAGCTGGCACTTGCGAAAATATTTTTTAACGCCATCAGTTCCCTTTGGGTTGCTTTGAAACAAATAAAAGAAATTATAGCTAGTAATGTTACTGGACATATATTTAATACATTCATAGGACATTGCTGTGTCCATTACTTTTCTACAAGTATTAATGCGTCCAACAAGAATGATGATAGAGAAATGGCACACAAAAATGTTGAGGCTTCATCTGCAAATATCACCAACAGGCACAGGCGATACTCCTCCTCTCTCAGTCATGGTCCTACCACTTTTTCTGCAAGCGGGATTAATAAAAATGGTCTCAGTTTAAACTGAGACATACCTGGTCATAAAGTACTGAGGTAACAAAACCTTAAGAGATAAATGCTTTATTCGATTAGAAAAAGGAAGTCTGCTGATTAAATGCTGGTCCCCCACCCACACATCTTCATCTGGAAATACCACAGCTGCATACCTTTCCGTTAGTATCACTAAAATGACCGGATGGTGTTTAAAAATATACACCGTTTACCATATTGTGTAAAGTATTAGAACTTTACTTTAAAGTTCATCCATGTCATCTGGTTTTAATAAAATGTGTATCATGAGAAATCAATTACAATAGTTAAATCAACCTTTCATGTTTATGACATGAATTCATGTGATGCTACTCCCTTCAAAAGTGCTTGATTCTGTCAGTGAAATAAGTCTGCAGTAAAGCATCATTATTGCCTCAGGCTAAAATATCTAGAAACAAAAGCACATGATTTTGCATACCTGAAGATTTACATATTAAAGAAAGGATCCATCAATGCAAGATGTATGGCCACCAAAAGATTCCTGCACTTTGATCCTGAAGTAAACACATTCTGTTTTACTTGTGACTAGATCCATATTGCATAGGTGATCAAATTAAGGCATTCTTCAAATCAACTCTGTTCATTCAAAAAACAAGGATGCATTTATAGCAATTATCAAAGTGCTTTCATGCACCTACGGCATGTTTGCTTGCATTTCCACATACAGAACAACGTAAGCAAAATCCGATCACTATTACCTGATTACAACAAAACTTGCATTTACAAAGGGCCTTTAACATGTTAAAATGTTCCAAGATGCTTCACAAGAGGAACTAAACAAAATGACACCAAGCTACGGATGTAAATATTAGGACAGATGATGGAAACCTTGGTCGAGTGGCAGGTTTTAAGCACCATCTCAATGGAGAAAGAAGAGGTAGAAAGGTGCAAAAGTTTAAAAAAGGAATTCCAGAGGTTAAAGCTGGAGGAACAGCTACCAATGGAGGAGCAGGGGTTTGGAGAGGATTACAAAAATAGGGAGGCACAAAATTACAGACAGATTTGAACACAACAACGAGTATAATAACATTATGGTGTTGTTGGACTGTAAGCCAATGCTGGTCAGCAAGCACAGAGAAACATTAGTTTGTGTTGCAAACAAAATTTGTTTGATTGGATGTTCTGCTACAACATGTAACTTTAACATACAACTGTTATTTTATATTTGACTTCCAGCATGTTTCCATAACTTGTTACATTTTGACATGAACAATAAAGAAGTCTTAAATAGTGACGGCACTGAAATGTCAAGCTTGCTTATCCTGTTGCCCTGCAGCATCCCACTAACCCCTCACCCCACAAAAAAGCTTATAAACAAATTTAAAATGTTAAACAAATACACAAATGGATGTTGAGACTTCATGCTTCATCAGAAGTCATAGAAGTGTCTTTGATGCCAACTAATGCATCTTTGACACAATAATTACACTGCTCTTGCCTACTTCCAATGACATGGCCCTAAATCTCAAAATCAGAAAAGAGGAATGTAGTAGACAATTAATTCGACAGTTCAATAGTTATTTCTGTATCACAATGAATGGCCCCATTTTTTGAGCAATATAACAAAACTAGAACTAGGCTCATTGCCTTTTGGTTACAAAAACATTGTGCCTTTTGAATATAGTCATTGACGACATTGACAGATTCATGAACAAAACTTTGTTCCATAATTGCAAAACTATATTTTCTTGTAAAGGTGAAACATGTAACTGTTGAACAGGATGAAATGCAATGAGAATGGTCCATTTGAAACATGAACATTGTTTCAACAGTTCTCCAGGTAAAAGTTCAAATACCCTTTCAAAGATTGTGTGTCTTTAACCCACAAATGCAATAGTAATCAGACCTGCAAAGCCTAGGGTTAAGAAAAAAGTTGCTGAGTTTTACCAGCCTTTTAGGGATGGGCTGGGGGGCAAGAGAACTCAGAAAATATCAGTAGAAATAATCCAAATGGAAGGCCATTGTCACGAGATAGTCCAAATAGGGTTAGAGGTGTGGCCACCTTTAAATGGAGGTGGGCAATTAAAGAAGCCTTTCACTGGCATTGGAGGGGTTTTTGCTGCATGGGAAGATCGTCAGGCATGTTGAAGTGTCTCCCAGAGGTTTCCCCATGTGGGGAGCTTTAATTATGGTTACTCTAAGGCCTAAGGAGGGTATCCCCAGAAGCAATGGCTGCCACGCCAGCACCAACACTGCCAGTGGAGGGTTTATCCCTCCGAACGTTGGGATCTGCCTACCTGACACATTAAAATAAAATTGTTACCTACCCTCCAAAACATCTCAACATCAAGGCACCCACTTCTTCTTCCTGTAGCCTCAGCATAGAATTAGAGAATCCGACAGTGCAGAAGGAGGCCATTCGGCCCATCGAGAATGCACCAATTACAATCCCACCCAGGCCCTATCCCCGTAACCTCACATATTTACCCTAGTTAGTCCCCCTGACAGTAAGGGGCAATTTAGCATTGCCAATCCACCTAACCCGCACATTTTTGGGCTGTGGGTGCATCAGTCAATGGTGATGCCAGTGGTGTGCCAAGGCTTATCGGTGGTAGCCCTCTGACTGGGCCATCAGCTCTAAAAAGCAGGCTATCATCCTTAATTAGACGGCAGTCCCATCAGCAGCCTTTTAATTTGCTGCCATTGGTAAAATCGCCCCTTTGGCCCGCACAGACTTAGGACCCATTTTTAGACCCGGATGCAGAATTTCTTTGAGCCATGTAAAATTCAGCCAATTACATCTATAGGTGCAACATATTTATTTAATAAACTGAATGCTTTCATTGTGCAAACACATGATGTGCAGTAAACAAATTAATGGTAATAAAACTTTAAAAAACTTCAGTCATTATTACTGCAATTAAAAGGGACATAATTATGATTATTTTGCATTTAAAGATGCCTAATTATCTTTATTATGGGGGAGTTTAGCGAATCTTGTTGAATGAAAATGTTAATATTTAACAATAATCTGAAAACAATTCCCAGTTAAATATTAACATTTTCATTCAACAAGATTCGCTAAACTACTCCATTAAAAAAATACATGTACGGTATTCTGTTGAACTGTGTTTCAAGGGGTGCTGTTAAATGTAGTTGGAGGAAATATGAATAACTATTCTGGTTAAAAACTTAAATTAATATCCAAAAGACTTTTCCTAGTTAATCATAACCCTGAATTCTTATAATCCGGTAAACAATTAAGGAGTTCCTGGTGTGTCATAGTGTGATAGACAATATGGTACTACCATGGAAATCCTGACACTGAAGTTCTTGACATAAGTTAACAGCAGCAAATAGTATCATTGTATATCATTGTTTCTAATGTCTTGCATCAGATCTTGTTCTTACCTTGTACACCTGTAACGTTACAATAATTCAAATTGTTTTTATTTAAAGTTGACTCACTTTGGCTAAGTTCTACCTTTAGGAACAAAGCTAAGAGTAAAACTGATGATGCTTCTGTAACGGGGGCCTGCCAACATTAAAATGGGCAACTTGAAATCATCTGTAGCTGTGTACATGGCCAGTACGCTTCTAAAACAACTTAATATTGATGTAAAATTAAGGCAGCCCAAAGACTAGACAACCAAACAGTTTCTAGAGATTGAGCTTTATGTGATTCCACTGGGTCAGGTTAGCCCAAGGGGTGAGGGACAGGGAGGATCTTTTTTTTTGCTGGTCAGAGAAAGAAGTATCAAACAAGATCATCAATTAGGCTATTTTATTAATGATGATCATGTTAGTGTATGAAGGCTACATCAATCTGCACACTCCTCTCATGTTCAGCACCCCATAGTTTTTCTATGTTTCTATGGGTTATAGGTCGGGATATGTTCGGCACAACTTGTGGGGCTGAAGGGCCTGTTTTGTGCTGTAGTTTTTCTATGTTTCTATGTAAACATACCATAGTGAGGCTATCTGAAAACGCAAACAAGGAGTATTGATGAGGGCAATGCAGTGGATATGGTCCCATATGGATTTCAGCAAAGCATTTGACAAGGTCCCACATGGCAGATGAATCAAAAAAGTGAGATCTCATGGGATCGTGGGGAAGGTGGCAGGTTGGGTCCAAAATTGACTGACTGAATGTTGTGAATGGAAAAGTTTCCAGTTTCTCAGTGTTGGGGCCTTTGCTTACACATTAATGACTTAGACTTAAATGTGGGCAGCATGATTGGAAAATTTGTAGATGACACAAAAATTGGCCGTGTAGTTGATAGTAAAGGAGATAGCTGTCAACTCCAGAATCAAATCAACGTTTAGTTGAGTGGGCAGCGAAATGGCAAATGGAATTTAATCCAGATAAGATTGAAGTAATGCATTTGGGGAGGACAAAGCAAAGGAACATTTAATAAATGGGAAGGTATCGAGAGGGATTAAGAAAGTGAGACACCTTGGAGTGCATGTCCATAGGTCCTTGAAGGTCAGGTGGACATGGTGGTCAAGAAAGCAAATGGAATGTTTTACTTTATTGGACAAGGTATTGAATAAAAAAGCAGAGATGTAATGATGGAACTGTATAAAACACTGCTTAGGCCACAGCTGGAGTTGTGTGTACAGTTCTGGCCACTACCTTAAAAGAAGGACATAATTGCTCTGGAGAGAGTGCAGAGGAAATGTACAAGAATGTTGCTTGAAAATTGCAACTATGAGGAGAGATTGGATAGGTTAAGGTGATTTCCTTAGAATAGATGAGGCTAAAGGGTGACCTAATTATGGTGTACAAAATTATGAGGGGCCCAGACAATGTGTACAGGAAAAAATTGCTTCCCCTAGCTTAAGGGTCAATTACTGGGGGCACATATGTAAGGTGATTGAAAGAAGGATTAGAGGGGACATGAGCAAAATCTTTTTCATCAATGGTTGGCATATGGAATTCACTGCAACCTTTCTATGGTTCTGTGGCAAGATATTAAGAAACCATTTCCCCATTGTTAAAATGGGATGCAGCAACAGGATTTCATTATGTTGCACATTCAGAATTAAACAAACTTTCTTCACCATTGTATCCCCCAAATGGTCCTGCTGACCGCACACACTCTATTCTAATTACGATAAGTCAAAACCCAGCTAACAAGTGACACCAAAATAGCTTTGTGGTTGGCAACACTATGATTCGGATACCTGCATGGAACTGACACCTATCAGTGAAAAATTTTCAGCTGAATGGAAAAAGATGAAATATCCATTCATTGAAAAGGGAACAGAAAATATTATTGTAACCCTTTTAAGTATTTCTCATAGTTTTTGTTGTGTCAAAATGTTTCCCAGATATTTAGTCGGGCAAAGATCTATATATATTAGACTTATAATTTGGTCAACTTTCTGTATGAGCAGAATCTCATATCACCATTTTATTCAGCCTGCCCAGAATAATTTATGCTGCCGAGACTCATGGCTTTGACAATATACCAGTAGACTTGTCCTCTAAAAATCAGTAAAACAGGTCTTTTTTTAAGGAAGAGAAAGGAAGCAAACACAATCCTTGTGAACAGCTTTTATTTAGTTTAGTTGTATCTATGATCAACATTAAAATTAATAAAATTATTAACAAGTAGTCAGCACTACTGGAAGTAGGCACGCCACTGTAACACAGTCCTTGTAGCTGATCATGATCGGCTGACAATGTATTTTGTTACAATCTTCCAAAAGTACAAGACTGGACCAAGAAAAAGCTATTTAGTCCATCCAAAACATCTGCTCTTTAGATCAGGTATAATTTATTTCATTGTGACCTCCATACAATTCAATTTCCAGACAAAGGCAGCCATAGGTAACTCTCTATGAAAGTGTCTGAGAAATTTACCTGGCTGGCTACCGGCCCAAAGCAAATAAAACTCCAGAACATTAAAGCAACCTGACAGCAGCTTACAACTCTCGACCTTGTTGCATTCCTCAGATATATTCACTCTTCAAACCCAATGCCAAATATTTCAAAAAGCAAAAATAAGACAAAATATTTCATCTTCTTGCTCAAAAAAAATCACATTTTTATTGTGCAATAGAACTAGATAGTTGTAATGGTCAGAAGAAAATCTGTGTTACAATGTGCCAGTCTTGGCAATCAGAAGTTGTACCTTTTAACTCAGATTAAGAAGCTAAAACAACAGGGTACAAATGTAACAAGGATAAATGTCCTACAGATTTAACCTTATGAGTCCTGGGAGCAAAGGAAGATTTAGAAAGATTGCGCTGGGAAAACAATGGAAAAATTACATGGAAAAATTCAAAACAGGCATGGGGATCTCAATGTGTGATTAAACTATATACAAGCTTCTGACATTGGCAGCATGGTAGCACAGTGGTTAGCACTGCTGCTTCACAATGGCCAGGGACCCAGGTTCACTTCCCAGCTTGGTTCATTGTCTGTGTGGAGTTTGTACGTTCTCCCCTTGTCTGTGTGGGTTTCCTCCGGGTGCTCTGGTTTCTTCCCACATTCTGAAAGATGTGCTGGTTAGGTGGATTGATCTGAACAGGTGCCAGACTGTGGAAACTAGGGGAATTTCACAGTAAATGCATTGCAGTGTTAATGTAAGCCTTACTTGTGACTAATAAATAAACTTTTACTTTACATTGGCAGTTGATATGTTGCATGCCGTCAGCACTGTTGAGTGGCTGTACCTGTTAGCATGGGTCACTTCAAGTTAGTCTGCACCTCTTAAAAAGATGCATTATTGCTGGAAGAACTGCTTGTGAAAGAGTCTGAGTGGGAAGCAGTGTAAATTAAGGTGCAACAGTGGAGCACACATTTCAATATTCTCTAATGCCGCAGTGGGCACCTTCAGGGTGGAGCTGAGATAACACCTGTGCACAATTATAGTGGGAACCAGATAATTGTGAAATCAATGCCAAAAGTTAAGTCCCATGACTCTGGATGCAAAGTCACAAAAAGTTCTAAGTCCTCATGCAAGTGGTCAAGATCAATGAAAGCATCTTCAAATGCCACAGTATACCAACTGAACCACTAGCTTTACACAACGTCAATACACTACAACCCCATCATTCATTTACCAACAATATCTATCAATCATGACTCATATTTAACATTCGTAACTGCACCTCACCCCCACATAATCTATCAAGACAGCAAGTCTCTTACCCACATTTTACAGTTTGCGCACAACGTCAATTATTTAATCATGAAAGCTATATCACCCAAATTGTAGCACAATCACTGGCACACTTTTTTCTCACTTCCAGGAAAGGTTGGTGCATAACCAGAGGCAGCAGTGCCTTACTGAAACTTGAGCGGAAGGGGGGGCATGGGGACGTGGAGAAGCATGGGGGGGGGGGGGGGGGGGGGTGAAAGAAGAAGCTTTCACTGACGCAATGGCCAGCACCACGATTGCATCCTCATACCTAATTCTCCTTCTTACAGCTCACCCGAACCCTACCCTTATATACTTCCCCTTTCAAATACCCTCAAACTGCAACCTGGTCAATTAAAAGGTGGAAGAACAAGAGGTGGAAGAACAAGAAGCTTGTGGTGAAGAAGAAGCACTTTCACTTACTCTCTCATTCAACAACCATCAGTGACACTGCACTAAAAGATAGTATGTGCACATGGTGAGACACTGAACACAAGATACTTGCACCTGAGCTGGGAAAAGGAAGTGTTGATGTCAGTTTACCAAAGGGCATGGTCACACATAAATGCTATGAAGGAGTCATTAGTTGGAATGGCATATAGAAGAAAGCAAATGGGTATGCACAATGAAATGCCCTGTGATGGTAGGCCTACCAGAAGACCTGAGGTAAACGGTAAGAACCATCTGGAAATCCAACACCAATATAGCACAGAGTTAAAAGCAAAATACTGCAGATGCTGAAATCTGAAACAAAAACAGAGAATTGCTGGGAGCTCTGACGAAGGGTCATCCAGACTTGAAACATGGGCTCAATTCCCTCTCCACAGATGCTGTCAGACCTGCTGAGATTTTCTAGCATTTTCTGTTTTTATTACCAATACAGCACAAGTTGAGCCAATGTTCCCTTTAAAATTTAGTTTTCATGCACTTTTGTTTGCAGTGTGCAGTCCCCTGAAAATATTTTTGTGTGGTAGTTAACATGCAACAAGGGATGCACAGACTTTCCCAGGGTGCTGCAAAATCATGCTCTCACGTAGATTGGTGACCATTCTTTCCAGAGTGAAATTGGAGGCCAACTTTATTTACATACTTGCGGACCCAATCATGATGCACCCGCCTGATGGTCAATGCCTCAGTTCTGATTGCAGCAGAAGTAGAAGCCATTCAACATCTAGATGCATCAGTGGAAGCTCATATTTCTGTAACGCAAAGACAGCTTGCTGCCATGCAAGGACAGACAACTGACAATTTGCCTGCAGATCCCAGTAAACAAAAGGACTGGCATAATATCACAGATGTTAAGCACTCTATCCTCCAACAGAGAAGGATTGCAGAGGTGCCACCCCAATTGAATGGCAATGACTTCTGTGAAGCACAAACTTGCTGTTCGCTCGGGATGGCAGCATTTATCCTCCTATCCCTTTAATGCCACCTGTCAATCAGCCAGCCCAGACAGCTATCGCAAGTGCCTAAATGGTGAAGCCAGTGCTGTTAAAGGTAGAACTGCAAGACCACCCACTGAAAGCCAGCAGCCTTCCACAAGGTACTCTGTAGCCACTGGCATAGCACTTTGTAGGAACAATAGGACAGGCAAAGTCACATAAAAGTCATTCACTAAGAAAACGTAAGAACAATTAGTTTAATATTTGTATGCAATTATGTAAATTTGGTTTGGAATACAGATTTTATATTGGCTATTATTTTTGCATTGTGGTCAAGCAGATGCTGAGATGGTTAATAACAGAGTGAAGGCAAGATGTGGGACAATTGGTGGATGGGTTTAGAGTTGTATTTACTAGTATTACAATCAGATAAGTTGATCACAGACAGCCTAACCAGAATGGGATTGTGTTACTTCCTCTTCCTTAGCTTATCGCTGTGCAGCTGCAGGTAAGGGTTGCGTCCTCTTGATTGTGCAGCATGAAGCAGACCAGGACAAATTTGGACAAGTGCTGTGCTGAGCACTGCTAGGGTCCTCTAGAGAGGCCAGACAGCAGAAAAGTTTCTTCATCACACCAACAGTTTTTATCACATTTCATGTGGCAATATGGCTTTGATTGTATGCATGTTGGCAACATGTGTGAGTTGCACATCAGAGGCATGAGACATATTAGAAACATAGAACATAGAAAAACTACAGCACAATACAGGCCCTTCAGCCCACAAAGTTGCGCCGAACATGTCCCTACCTTAGCGATTACTAGGCTTACCTATAACCCTCTATCTTACTAAGTTCCATGTACTTATCTAAAAGTCTCTTAAAAGACCCTATCGAATCCGCCTCCACCACCGTTGCTGGCAGCCCATTCCACGCACCCACCACCCTCTGAGTGAAAAACTTACCCCTGACATCTCCTCTGTACCTACTCCCCAGCACTTTAAACCTGTGTCCTCTTCTGGCAACCATTTCAGCCCTAGGAAAAAGCCTCTGACTATCCACTCGATCAATACCTCTCAAAATCTTATACACCTCTATCAGGTCACCCCTCATCCTTCGTCTCTCCAAGGAGAAAAGGCCGAGCTCACTCAACCTATCCTCATAAGGCATGCCCCCCAACCCAGGCAACATCCTTGTAAATCTCCTCTGCACCCTTTCTATGGCTTCCACATCCTTCCTGTAATGAGGTGACCAGAACTGAGCACAGTACTCCAAGTGTGGTCTGACCAGGGTCTTATATAGCTGCAACATTATCTCACGACTCCTAAACTCAATTCCTCAATTGATGAAGGCCAGTATACCATATGCCTTCTTAATCACAGCCTCAACCTGCACAGCTGCTTTGAGCGTCCTATGAACGCGGACCCCAAGATCCTTCTGATCTTCCACTCTGCCAAGAGTCCTACCATTAATATTATATTCCGCCATCCTATTTGACCTGCCAAAATGAACCACCTCACACTTATCTGGGTTTAACTCCATCTGCCACTTCTCCACCCAGTCTTGCATCCTATCAATGTCTCGCTGCAACTTCTGACATCCCTCCACACTATCCACAACACCTCCAACCTTTGTGTCATCAGCAAACTTACCAACCCATCCCTCCACTTCCTCATCCAGGTCATTTATAAAAATCACAAAGAGTAAGGGTCCCAGAACAGATCCCTGGGGCATTCCACTGGTGACCGACTTCCATGTGGAATATGACCCATCTATAACCACTCTTTGCCTTCTGTGGGCAAGCCAGTTCTGGATCCACAAAGCAATGTCCCCTTGGATCCCATGCCCTCTCACTTTCTCAATAAGCCTTGCATGGGGCACCTTATCAAATGCCTTGCTGAAGGTCATATATACTACATCTACGGCTCTTCCTTCATCAATGTATTTAGTCACATCCTCAAAAAATTCAATCAGGCTCGTAAGGCATGATCTGCCTTTGACAAAGCTATGCTAACTCTTCTTAATCATATTATACCTCTCCAAATGTTCATAAATCCTGCCTCTCAGGATCTTCTCCATCAACTTACCAACCACTGACGTTAGACTCACTGGTCTATAATTTCCAGGGCTATCTCTACTCCCTTTCTTGAATAAAGGAACATCCGCAATCCTCCAATCCTCCGGAACCTCTCCCGTCTCCATTGATGATGCAAAGATCATCGCCAGAGGCTCAACAATCTCCTCCCTCGCCTCCCACAGTAGCCTGGGGTACATCTCATCCGGTCCCGGCGACTTATCTAACTTGATGCTTTTCAAAAGAATAGTCAAAGAATAGACCTCATCAGCCGGTCGTCTTCTTGCAGTGTGTCATGGTGGCTCAAATACTGCTAGGTTCAGCAACTGCCGCATAATTCCAGAAAACCAGCATGATGTACTAGTTCAGTTTACAGTCAAAGTTGAAAAAGTGGAATATCTTTAAGAGTAGACATGCAGCATCTGTAAGTGATGTACGTGCCCTCAATGGAATCCTGAACTTTGGGAAAGCCTAAAACCCTCAAAAAAACACCTGTTCACTTTGCATGCTTCTCTTAGAGGACAGAACAAAATATATTCAGCTCTCTTGGAACTCAGAGCTTCAGTGACCCATCTCATGCAACAGACTGCAAGCTGAAAGATGTTGCAAATATCACCTGCGCCAGCCTGGAAGAAGCCTTCAGATAAACTAATATTTTCAACCACTTGCAATGCAATCCTCAGCCCATTCTGAGGTTATATCTGTGGCTGCAGTGGAAAGCAAACTTCTGTGAGATGATGCTTAGTGAAGCAGTGATGTCTGACACAGTGTCCCTTGCTGAGGTTCAGGCAACAGAATTGCTCCCTGACCACTGTGGGGTAAATATGTTCTCCAGCTGAGAGCACTTTTCCCTATCCTCTTCTTCCAGCAGCTTGCTCTATGTTACCTCTTCCCATCACGCTGTAGTCCAGAAGGAATGCTTACTGCTTCAGTTATGTCTAAAAGCAAGTGTTTTGTGCAGAATCCCTGAAGTCAGGCCAAAGTCCTTCAGCATGTGCCACATTGCTCCATGTAGAATTTACCAACTTCAAACAACTCTAGAAATGACCAAATAGTTCTACAATCGGGAAACAGCTAATAGAACACAATCAACAACTAAAATGAAAGTAGTTGACGATCCCTTCAAAAAGCACTCGTGGAAAGATCCTTCCTGCTACTGAAGACATGACCCACTGTATATTTTTAAAGAGACAGCATCAGTTGGATGTTGAGCTCCAAAATGGCAGTACTGGTGTCAAATCAACAACATCATGATCTGTCTACTCTAAATGCTTCTGTTAGATCCACCTTTCATAGACATGTGTGCTAACATTAACAAAAATGGTGCGGTTCACAACAAAAGCATATGCACTTGCTGCGAACTCCATCTTGCAGCTAAAACAGCACTCTCAGTACTGAAAAGCTGAGCATTAAGGATCGGATTTTGGGGTCTCGGATTTCCCATAATCTTTTGTGTGTTCCAGCAATTCTGGTTTTGTGTTTGATTGATAATTCTGTATTTGAAGCTCTACAGTTCGAGATGATAGCACTTTGTCAGGGCAGGAATCCACAGGGGACTTGGATTTGCCTGCTACTATTTGTCAATAACTCAGTAACATTGCAAACTTGAATTTAGAAGATTGCAGAGCACAGCCATGTAGGCTTTTATAAACATGTGTAGCCACAAGTGAAACTTTTAAACCTCCATCTTGGTAACAGACAGCTGACCCATAGTTTACATCAGGAACATGCACCTTTCTGCCGTCTGCTTCCAAGGACCAGCCACAAGCACGGGACAAATCAATGTGGAAACAAAAATATGGTTACAACAACACCTGTGGATGGTTCTTAACTCACAAAGGTTTTTGTAACTGAGAGCAGTCTAATAACAGCATTAGCAATAAAAGCCATCACTCAGAAATCACTGATTTCTACAACATATCTATCATAATTGTGGGCGGCATGGTGGCACAGCGGTTAGCACTGCTGCCTCACAGCGCCAGGGACCCGAGTTCGATTCCCGGCTTGGGTCACTGTCTGTGTGGGGTTCGCACGTTCTCCCTGTGTCTACGTGGGTTTCCTCCAGGTGCCTGCGGTTCCTTCCCACAATCTGAAAGATGTGCTGGTTAGGTGCATTGACCCGAACGGGCGCTGGAGTGTGGCGACTAGGGAAATTTCACAGTAACTTCATTGCAGTGTTAATGTAAGCCTTACTTGTGACGAATGAATAAACTTTTTAAAAAACTTTACATTTAATTTTAATCAATATTTAAGGAACTTTTATAGAGATGATGCTTCTTTTGCGCCTCCTTTAAAATCCTCATTTTTTTTACTGCTTGGACAAGAACTCCAATACATGTGTAAGGAGAGCACATTGAGAGATCAGGAGGCAATATATTTCTTAGGTAAAAATACATGGAATGGAAATACTAACCCATTGTCACATCCGGCGACACAGTGAGAGAAAATAAATGAAGGGGGCAAAAAATAGAAAAACTGTTACACGCACACATTTAACAGGAAAACTGATTACTTCCAAGTTGCCAACAAGTAATAATTTACTTTTCAAAGCTGTGAACCTTCTGAGAAAAAGCATATATGAGCTTCTGGAAAAATAACCCTTACCTCAAGCTGAATATGTTATTTTTCAGGCAATCACCTGTCTATGTTTCCACCCCAAGAGGTTTTAGACTTAAATTGTGTCATGGGTATCATTAAGTGGGTTGAGCAGCATAGTTTTAGTGTGGGCAGGGGGAGTCCACGATCATTGCAAAGGTTAGCACATTATTTGGTTTCCGAGAACACGCTGCCGTTTCACTCCTCGAATTTACAATCAGAACATGAATGAAGAAACTCTTACTGTGCAGCAAACCTCCCCTTGAAGTTAAATTTTACACACAAAGAACTTAATAAAGAACTTGTTATCACAATAACATGGGCAAAAGATGAGCAGCCAAATCTATAGTTACCAATTCTAAGGTTTGGACATCTCGATTAGCCTTTGTACAGCACCCCGTTTATGTAGCTCGCAGCAGAGGAGGAGGTTCACATTTTGAGTCATCTGGGAGAATCGATACTCAAAGTGTTATTTTATTTCTCACTTTCTTTCATGTAATTTACACAAACGATTCATGAAAACGTAAACAGGCAGCCTGGCTTGGTGACTCTGCCAGTGATACTCTTGTGCCATCTACGTGCAAGAGCAGCCCATTGTGATTCACCTGTGATTGTTCTCTCCCCACCTGTGGTGAAGAGCCACAAACAGAAATTACCATTAAAAAGTTGAAGGTGCAAACCCACATCCTATGACTCCACATCACAGTGTATTTGTAGCTCCATACTACCCATAGAATTGATCATCAACTTTGCAGCAAAGGAGAAAATAGGAGTTACCAAAAAACATTCTTTAATCCTAGACTGAGTACAGTGGAAGAATAAAAGCCTTTATGAAATTCATCATATCTAGGTGATATCATGGTATCCTTTCATGCATGTGGAGAACAGTTTACAATAAAAACTGACCATGTGCATGCACGGCTTGCTCACTTATCATAATACTTTGTCAACATCATTTGAAAATTAGTTTTTCCACCGTCTTATTTTAGAAGCTATGGACATGTGTTGTGTATGCAAATGTGAAGGGTTTCAGCAAAGTAAAGAAATGAGATTATTCCTTAGCTCCTGATAATGCTCCCCCTGAGAAATTTTGTGTATGTTGCAGGTTAGAATGGAAACACATTACTTAAATGTTGAATTATTCAATTTAATTTTCCCTAATAGAGATTAAAATTAATCAGGGACCAATCCAGGCAATTTTTGCTGAAAGATTAGTACACTGCATCTGTCCCATCTGTGTACCAGTTGCTGTCGCTTTGTGGTACTATAAGCAAACTAACAACCATCTATTTAGATAGGATGCTGGCAGTCATTGTAATGATTATGTAATGGATTAAAAACACAAGATACTGGCAATACTCAGCAGGTCAGTTGCCATCTGTGGAGAAGAAAACAGTTCATGTTTCAGGTCAATAACCCATTGTCACAACTGAAAGGTATTGGAGATGCAACAGGTTTGAAGCAAGTACAGAAACAGGAAAATCGGGTGTGGGAGGGAGAAATCAGTTAGGTAAAGGAGGGGAAAAAAGGGAACATCTGTGATAGGGTGAAAAGCAGAAGAGATAAAGTGACAAAATGGATAATGGTGCAAGGTCAGACATGCAAAGAAACAAAAGGTCGATGGCAGCTTTAAATTGTATCGGTGAACTATTACCAACACCTGCTGTCCAAGGTGGGAGCAGTGGTTTTGATCTGAAATTGTCGAACTCAATGGTGAATCCAGAAGGATATGTCCATTGTCTAACCCAAAAGTAAGGTGTTGTTAACTTGAACTTCATTAGAGCTTCATTAGAACAACGTAGAGGGCAGAGGACAGAGAGATCAGAGTTGGGTGTAGGACAGTTTGCTTGACATTTTAGTTCTCTCAGCCACTTCCACTCTGACTTCGGCCTCCTACGTGATCATGCGAATGAGGTAGAAGCATAGGCAAGCAAGAAAGGGGAAATAAATGGTTTTGGTATAAGATTGATATGGGGTTTGAAGATTAACTCTGGGTCAAACACATTTTTTATGGCCTGATCAAATATCTGAGGGCAACTGGTCATTGGTAGGGAGCAATATTTATTGCATGAAAATAAAATGTTGGCTTCAATTTCTCATCCACTCCATCCAAGTTGAATAAAAAATTGATTTGTTGATAGTTTAGTGTTAGATTGGCAGTTTAGAAGTGGCTGTGGGAATGAAGGAAAAGAAGAAGAGGAGATAGGTGTAATGGAAATCATCCAGAAGCTGGTTCCATGTATGTTGAAAAGATTACCATAGAGCAGGATTTAGATGAAGAAAAGAAGGGATTCCAGTAGATATGCCAGCATTGAAACATGTCGGAAGAGAACCGCACAAAGGCAGCATCATATTGCTGGACAGTGGAGAAGTGATAATGGAGGAGAATAGTATGGTCAACCTTTTCAAACTTTGTAGAGAAACTAAGGGAGATGGGGAGGGACAACACGGGGTTTCAATTGTGACATTTTCCCTGCATTGTATGCAGGACAGAAGTCAAAGTGAAGTGTTTCAAGTTAGCAGCTTTGTGGAACAAGAACAAAATAGTTGGGAAAGCCAAATGGAGCTGTAGTTGGATAGGACGGATCACTCAAAAATTAGTTAAGTGTGGATTAACGATAGCAGTGTTAAAAGAGATGATGGCTGAGTAAAACGAACCATTAAAAATGTCAACAAGCACAGGGGTCACTAGCAGTCATTAGTGGTCAGGAACTGAGTGTGCAGGGATGAAGAGAGTAGAAGATATATCCTTCGGAAAAGGAAAACTTGGAGAGAACAAGGAGGGCTAAGTTAGAACTGCAGAATGAAGGAGGATGGAGAGCAAAAGTTGGAATGGTTGGGCAACATGGGCAGAGATGAATGACACACTATCCTTCCAAGTTTAGGCATAAGTCTGTCTCGGTGTAGACTGTTCCACAAATTTGATCCAGACTTTCAGCACCTGTGCATGCTTATTTGGTCAGCATACAATAGCACATCTGTAATAGTGGGCTGACCACACCAACCATCACCCCACCTTCACCCCTCCCCTCCCCACCAAAAACCACAAAACAACACTACCTCTCACAGTCAACTGCATTCTGGAGACACAACGAGTGAATATACTATGCCTGGGAAAATACATTTGCTGCAGTCAAAAGGCAGGCAGCAGTCAGTAACGTACAGCAAAGATGAGACACTTTAAGATACTGGTCTTCAATCCAGTTTAGGTTTGATGTAGCATAGTTATTTGGCAATATAAAACAAGATTCTGAGTGGACAGCCTAATTTTAAAAAGTCAGCAATGAACTATCATATTTTCTATTTTAAAACCCAAGTTTTTTCACGGTCATTGGTAAGGAGTACAAGAGAGCCTTTTGTTACTATACCAGTAACTCGTGTTCTTATGAATTCAGGATCCCAACATGACAGCAATATATTCATAATCAAACATTTACAAACATTAATCTTTTTTATTCACCAAAAAACATTTATCTTAAGGATAGACAGTGGCGCCTTTCTCCATTTTTCTGTGATCTATAATGACTGTGAACACTTAGATGTTCTGTCATAACAAAAGGAGAGTGGCATTTGCAGTTCATTATATGACCAGCAGATGAAATACTTATTATAACACCTAAATTAAATATATAGACCCTGATATATTCCATGGATGCTCCACTCCCACTGTAAATTCAGTGGGAAATTGATAGAGCTTCAAGGAAACAGTGGGTCAATCATTAGCACTGCTGCCTCATTGTCAGGGTCACAATCCAACTCCGGCATCTCCACATCATTGTCAGGGAGCCAAGTTCAATTCCAGCCTTGGGTGACTGTCTGTGTTCTCCCTGTGTCTGCATGGGTTTCCTCCCACAATCCGAAGATGTGCTGATTAGGTTGATTGGGGGGATTGCTTCTTAGTGTCAGGGTAAATAAGCAGGGTAGATGCATGGGGTTGCAGGTTGGGGCCTGAATGGGATTGTTGTCGGTGTAGGCTCGATGGGCTAAATGGCCTCTTTCGGCACTGTACGGATTCTATGACTCTATGAAAACAATGGAGACCTGATTATGCTGAATAGGAATGAAGAGAGACAAAAACAGAAAATGCTGGAAAATCTCAGCAGGTCTGACAGCATCTGAGAGAGAGAATAGAGCCAACGTCAGGATGACCTTTTGTCAGATCCGAAGAGAAGATAGCTAGAGTTGAGAGTTTGGTAAACCCTTCTTTCCAAGGGAGCAGTCAGGTTTTCTTTGACTAGGACAGGTGTGTGCCTTTCTGCTCTCTGCTAATGGCACAACCTTCCACTAACTCCACAAACCTCATCTAGGTCAGCACTGGAAGACATTGTCAGACATGACCCAGTCACCACCACATTTAGCAATTTTGGTGCAATATTATGAACAAGAGACAACCCATAACAGCTGAAACGTCTTTCATGAACAATCGGCAGTTGAATAAAATAAAATCACTTGATTCTGCAGCCTGTAGCCACTACAAAAGACCTTAAAGCTGTTGCAATATTTCAGACAAAGCTACCAAACCAGCAATTCTGGTTACAGCAAATCAATCAACCTCTGATGTTTAGATAACACAGAAATGAATTTTCCTGATACCCAGCATACAACCAGAACATATAAGTTGGTTTCTTCTGAACATCTGTTGCACTGTTTAACTGTAAAATTGACTTCCATAAAGGGTGCATATCCCAGGCAATAAGAAATGGGCATTTGTCTTCTTATCCCAATAGCTACATAATGGTCCCTCAGGGAAGCATGCTTGGCCTTATTCTATTTTTGTCTTCATTAGTAACCCTGTGATATCCATCAAAAGTGACATTATTCTCTTTGTTGAGGATGCCGCCCCAAATAGAGTGATTAACTTCACATCTGGAAAGCGAGCAACTGAATCACTGCAAACACATATAAACAGAATTGGATAGTGAGTAGATATATAGTTTTTCCATTATAAGAAAGCAAGGTAAATCAATAATTCTGTTGCAAAATATTGACCAGATGATGCTCACCCATTTTGAGGATTCCAAACTCTCTTCAGTTACAAAAGTTGGTTCTCAGTTTGCTAACTGAATCAGATCTATGATCGGATAAAACAAGAGGCGAACACTAATGGAATATAGGTTTAAAAAAAAGGGCAAAAGCCAAATCCTTATTTGTCACAGATAACTGCTTCAGTACTCTACGGAGCCTAATCTTCCCAATCATACTTCAGATAAAACAATTCAAGGCCATATGAACCACTGGCCCTCATAAGGTGTGCCCTTTATTTTATATTGCCTCTCCATGTTCTTCCTACCAAATAATGGAGATAGTTGTCTCTTTGACAGCCCGTCCAAATTATTGGTGCAATACTTTACAACCACAGTCCAGTGTACCTAAACAAAATCCAAATAAAAGGCTCATCGACACCACCAATTTAAAAAAGGGGTAGAAGAGATGACCACGAGAGTGCAGCTATGAATGCCACTATTTCAGCAGTTTAAGGCATCAATGGTGTGTCTGTGTCCTCACAACAATGGCAGAACACTTCACATCTCTCTGCATTGAACTTCATTTGCCACTTGTCTGCCTATTCCATCAACTTGGTCACAATTTGTAATGCGTCCAAGTTTCATATCATCTGCAAACTCTGAAATTGTGTTTGGCACACCAGTGTCTAGGTCATTATTATATAGCAGGAAATGCAAGGGTCCCAACACCGACCCCTGAGGAACTCACTACAAACCTTCCTCCAGCCTGAAAAATGTCCATTAACCATGACTATCTGCTTCCAGTCACTCAGTCACTTCCATATCCATTTTGTTGCTGCCACTTTATTTCATGAGTTATAAGTTTGCACACAAGTCTGTTGTGCGGTCCTGTACAAAATGCCTTTTGGAAGTCCATGTATACATCAATTGCATTGCCCCCATTAACTCTCTTTGCTAGCTCTTCAAAAAAGCTCCAGGAAATTAGTTAATTGTGATTTTCCCTCAAGAAATCCATGCTGGTTTAACCTGCATCTGTTCCTGTGACTGATAAATTTGTCCCAAATTATTGTTTCCAGAAGTTCCTTCACCATCAAAGTTGAACTAATTGCCCTATAGTTGTTGGGTTTATCTTTACACCTTTTTGAACAAGGGTGTAAAGTTTACAATTCTCCAGTCCTCTGACACCACTCCAAGTCTAAGGAAGACTGGAAAAATTATGGCCACATCTGGAGTCAACAATATTAGAAAACAATGGAGTCGGAGGACACCAGGTAACAATTAAAAACACATTAGGACAGACACATTGGCTAATAGGATAGCACGACAAGAACACCAGCATAACAGGTGCTCATCTAAAAGACATTTAGCCTTGTGCCCAAGATATTCCTTCAAGGAACCCCACCAGTCCTCATGGCAAGAAGATACTGGCTCCAAGTACCTTGAACAATTTTGTTCTCTATTATTTCATCTAATATCAATATTCATCTGCTTTTAAGCTATGGCTCGCCCACTTCCATCTTTAAGTCAGATGGCTGTGGGTTGAAGATGAAGGACAAAATTACCTGAGTTTTGAAAGATAAACTAGGAAAATACTCACGAACCAATCAAAATCCTGTGATGTCACACTTTTAGATTTTTCTCAGATTATGGTTTGTCCACTCTGGAGTCACAGATTGGATAACCCTTTTAGGTGCTGCTGTATGACACCGGGTCCTCTTCTGTCCCACTCTTTTTAGGTGCTACTGTCTGCCTCTGGGTCCTCACCTTTTCCTGCTCTATTCAATGGATGGAGTTAGTGATTAGGAATGGAGTTTTGCAGTGGTGACTAAAAACAATGTCTTCTGTCTTAATATTTAATTGAGAAATTGCTGCTCATCCAATATCAATGTCAGACAAGCAGTCTGACAATTTAGAGAGAGTGAAGAAGTCAAGAAAGATGGTGAGGCAGAGCTGGCTGTTTTCAGCGTACATGTGAAAACTGTCCATTAGGTTAGCAATTAGTAAACTGTAAAATAAAAATGATGCATGTCCTATCATATTATTTACCAAACATGAACAATTTAACAGCGATCCAGCTTCTCACTATTTCTTGCTGCAAAATCCAACATTAAAAAAAAATATTGAAGATTAACATTTCAATTTGATGTCACCTAAGAACCACTCATTAACTGGCATATTCTTCTCCACATTGGTAGTGTCCTTGGTTGTAAGATATGGTCCTTTTTCTCTATTTTTATTTCCATTTAAAAAGCACAATCTAAGTAGTTCATGAACCTGAGAAGGCATCAGGCCTCCAGGAGATTTGGGATCTAGTTGATCCCAAGAGAGATCAGAGATGTTTTGGGATCCAAAGATATAACCAAACCCAACTAACTCCCTAGCTTTTCATATGTCATGCCCTACCTTTGATACGGTTGACAAGTTTCTGATATGCACTGTCAGAACTGGAGAACTGAAGAGTGTGACAGTTGGTGTCTCAGTGAGGGAGTGTTGCTCGGGCTGCAGTGGAGAGTGACAGTTGGGGAAGTGTGGGGAAGTTTTTTTTTTTTTGTTTTCTTTTTTTCTTGCTGGTAATGGCTTCAGGGATGGCAGTTCAGGCAGTATGCTGCATCTCCTGTGGGATGTATGTGGTGAGGAAATCCAGTAGTGTTTCAGGAGATTTTAGTTGTAAGAAGTGCATTAGATTGCAGCTTCTGGAGGAGCGTGTAAAGGAGCTGGAGGGGGAGGTAGAGGAACTCCGCATAATTCGGGAGGCGGAGGTGGAAGTTGATAGGAGTTATAGAGAAATAGTAACTCCTAGAAATGAGGTTTGGGTCAATGCCAGGAGGAGGGGTAAGAAGCAATCGGGAAGACAATCCCCTGGGGCGGTTCCCCTCCATAATAGGTTTTCGGTGCTGGAGGCTACAGTTGAGGAGGAATCAACTGAGCATAGAGAGCAGATCTCTGGGGGTGAGCCGAGTGAGAAAGCTCAGGTGGTTAGGGGCTGTAAAAGACTGGGCCTTGTGATTGGGGACTCCACAATTAAGGGGACAGATAGGAGGGTCGGAACTAAAGGTAGGGACTCAGGGTTGGTGTGTTGCCTACCAGGGGCTGGGGTCCGGGATGTGTCTGACAGGGTATTCAGGACTCTTAGGGGGGAGGGAGATAAACCACAAGTTATTGTACATGTGGGGACACACGACATAGGGAGGATAGGGGAAGGGGATATTAGGCAGGGATTTATGGAGTTGGGGTGGAAACTAAAGGCCAAGACTGACAGAGTGGTTATCTCTGGACTCTTGCCTGTACCACGGGATAGTTTAGAGAGGAATAGGGAGAGGGAAGGTTTGAATTCATGGCTGAAGGGATGGTGCAGGAGGGAGGGGTTCAGGTACTTAAGCAATTGGGGCTCGTACTGGGGAAGGTGTGACCTCTATGAGAAGGATGGTCTACACCTTAATCAGAAGGGGACCAATATCCTGGGGGGTAAATTTGCTAAGGCCATGCAGGGAGGTTTAAACTGATTCGGGGGGGGGGAGGGATCCTGAGTAGTGGGGCTGAAAGTGAGGGATGCATGGATGGGGACTGCAATGCACGGCATTGCAGAGGTGGGGTGGAGCAGGGTTTGAAATGTGTATACTTCAATGCCAGGAGTATTCGCAATAAAGTGGGTGAACTTGCAGCGTGGATCAGTACCTGGGACTTCGATGTTGTGGCTATTTCAGAGACATGGATAGAGCAGAGGCAGGAATGGATGCTGCAGGTCCCGGGGTTCAAATGTTTTAGTCGAAGTAGGGAAGGAGGTAGAAGAGGGGGAGGGGTAGCATTATTGGTCAGAGATTGTATCACAGTGTCAGAGAGGAGGTTTGATGAGGACTTATCTGTTGAGGTAGTATGGGCGGAGATTAGAAATAGGAGAGGAGAGGTCACCCTGTTGGGAGTCTTTTATAGACCTCCTAAAAGTTCTAGAGAGGTTGAGGAAAGGATTGCGGAGTCAATCCTGCTTAGGAGTGAAAGTAATAGGGCAATTGTTATGGGGGATTTTAACTTGACTAATATTGACTGGAATTGTTATAGCTCTAGCTCGTTAGAGGGGTCAGTTTTTGTTCAAAGCGTGCAGGAAGGTTTTTTGACTCAGTATGTAGACAGGCCAACTAGAGGTGAGGCTATATTGGATCTGGTGCTGGGAAATGAGCCAGACCAGGTGCTAGACTTGGAAGTTGGTGTGCATTTTGGTGATAGTGACCACAATTCGGTTACGTTCACCTTAGTGATGGAAAGGGATAGGCATGAACCTCGGGCCAGTGGTTTTAGCTGGGGGAAGGGTAATTATGAGGCTATTAGGAGAGAATTAGGAAACATAGGTTGGACTAGGAGATTACAGGGACTGGGAACGTCCGACATGTGGAGTTTTTTCAAGGAGCAGCTACTGCGAGTCTGTGATAGGTATGTCCCTGTCAGGCAAGGAGGAATTGGTAGGGCTAGGGAACCGTGGTGCACCAAAAAAGTTTCTTTGTTGGTTAAAAAGAAAAAGGAGGCTTATGTTCGGATGAGACGTGAGCACTCGGGTAGTGCACTAGAAAGCTTTAGATTGGCTAAGAGGGAGTTGAAGAGCGAGCTTAGAAGGGCTAAAAGGGGACATGAGAAGACTTTGGCGGATAGGGTTAAAGAGAATCCTAAGGCGTTCTATAGGTATGTCAAGAACAGAAGGTTGGTTAGGGCAAGTTTAGGGCCAGTTATAGATGGCAGAGGGAAGTTATGTGTGGAACCGGAGGAGATTGGTGAAGCATTGAACCAATATTTCTCTTCGGTGTTCACGCAAGGGGACATGAATATAGCTGAGGAGGACACTGGGTTGCAAGGGAGTAGAATAGACAGTATTACAGTTGATAAGGAGGATGTGCAGGATATTCTGGAGGGTCTGAAAATAGATAAATCCCCTGGTCCGGATGGGATTTATCCAAGGATTCTCTGGGAGGCAAGAGAAGTGATTGCAGAGCCTCTGGCTCTGATCTTCAGGTCGTCGTTGGCCTCTGGTATAGTACCAGAAGATTGGAGGTTAGCGAATGTTGTCCCATTGTTTAAGAAGGGGAACAGAGACTTCCCCGGGAATTATAGACCGGTGAGTCTCACTTCTGTTGTCGGCAAGATGTTGGAAAAAATTATAAGGGATAGGATTTATAGTTATTTGGAGAGTAATGAATTGATAGGTGATAGTCAGCATGGTTTTGTGGCAGGTAGGTCGTGCCTTACTAACCTTATTGAGTTTTTTGAGAAAGTGACCAAGGAGGTGGATGGGGGCAAGGCAGTGGACGTGGTATATATGGATTTTAGTAAGGCGTTTGATAAGGTTCACCATGGTAGGCTTCTGCAGAAAATGCAGATGTATGGGATTGGGGGTGATCTAGGAAATTGGATCAGGAATTGGCTAGCGGATAGGAAACAGAGGGTGGTGGTTGATAGTAAATATTCATCATGGAGTGCGGTTACAAGTGGTGTACCTCAGGGATCTGTTTTGGGGCCACTGCTGTTTGTAATATTTATTAATGATCTGGATGAGGGTATAGTTGGGTGGATTAGCAAATTTGCTGATGACACCAAAGTCGGTGGTGTGGTAGACAGTGAGGAAGGGTGTCGTAGTTTGCAGGAAGACTTAGACAGGTTGCAAAGTTGGGCCGAGAGGTGGCGGATGGAGTTTAATGCGGAGAAGTGTGAGGTAATTCACTTTGGTAGGAATAACAGATGTGTTGAGTATAGGGCTAACGGGAGGACTTTGAATAGTGTGGAGGAGCAGAGGGATCTAGGTGTATGTGTGCATAGATCCCTGAAAGTTGGGAATCAAGTAGATAAGGTTGTTAAGAAGGCATATGGTGTCTTGGCGTTTATTGGTAGGGGGATTGAATTTAGGAGTCGTAGCGTTATGTTGCAACTGTACACAACTCTGGTGCGGCCGCACTTGGAGTACTGTGTGCAGTTCTGGTCCCCACATTACAGGAAGGATGTGGAGGCTTTGGAGAGGGTGCAGAGGAGGTTTACCAGGATGTTGCCTGGTATGGAGGGGAGATCCTATGAGGAGAGGCTGAGGGATTTGGGATTGTTTTCGCTGGAAAGGCGGCGGCTAAGAGGGGATCTTATTGAAACATATAAGATGATTAGAGGTTTAGATAGGGTGGATAGTGATAGCCTTTTTCCTCTGATGGAGAAATCCAGCACGAGGGGGCATGGCTTTAAATTGAGGGGGGGTAGTTATAGAACCGATGTCAGGGGTAGGTTCTTTACCCAGAGGGTGGTGAGGGATTGGAATGCCCTGCCAGCATCAGTAGTAAATGCGCCTAGTTTGGGGGCGTTTAAGAGATCCGTAGATAGGTTCATGGACGAAAAGAAATTGGTTTAGGTTGGAGGGTCACAGTTTTTTTTTTTAACTGGTCGGTGCAACATCGTGGGCCGAAGGGCCTGTTCTGCGCTGTAATGTTCTATGTTCTATGTTCTAACTGTCTTTGACTATTAGATGGCTGATGAGCTAACTATGGAGGAGATAGGACAAAGAAAAACTTGCAGACATGGTTCACAATTACCAGGTGATTCATCCCCTTTCTTGTGGCAGTAGTAAAGGAACTATAATTTAACATAAACATGCTTTATTTATTGTGGTTATCAGGAAAGTAAGCAATAACACAAATGCACTCAAAATTTTGGGTGGCTTTCGTTCAGGCATCAAAGAGCTTGATGGAGTCTTGAGTTGAAACACTGTTTAGTCTATAGTTAGCACAGGACATCATTTTGGTAAAGGAGCTGAAGGGTGCACCAGGAGTGGCCACATCAGTGTCCGTTTAGCACTGTTTACACCCTTCATGAAAATAACCCAAAATAACCCTCCAAATCGCTTAGCCACAAATTTTTCATACAGATATGAAATCTGAAATTCACATCCAGGTACAAGTAATCAATGAGCATATTCTGATACTGGCTGCAGAAAAGGACTGCAGAAAGGGGCAGCTCGAACATGGGGCGAGTGATTTGATACCATCTGCACCTAAAATAAGTGCCAGCTGGCCTCACTATAAACCTTGGGAGATCACCTTCAGTATGGGGCTCCTGCTGTGCACTAAATACGGTCAGAGCAGGATCAGTAGTATAAATGGGACATTAATGTCTTGACCTGATAAAGGTCGTATCACAAAAAGTTCACCTTTTGCTTTTTATTCTGCTAAAATTGCTACACCATCAGACCACCATTGAAGGGGCTGTATTTTACAATCCTCCACCAGCGACTTTGAAGACAGGGAGACTAGCGAAATCCAGCCCATGGCTTGCCAGCCACCTGCCTGCCTTCTAATGCCCCATTGCAATTTTAACCAGCAGTAGGGGTAGCATCAGGTGGCTAACCCACCAATAGGCCAACTGAAGTTCTTAAGTGGCAGTTAATTCTCACTGAAGAGGCTTGTTTTGCCGCCACTATCATTTAATTGGTGGAAGGAGAGGACCACATCAAGCAGCCAACCTGGAAAATTTCCCTGTAGGCAGGCAATAAGGTTCCTACTTAATGAGCTTCCAGGTCCATCAGAAGGCACCCCAAGATTTTGTGCCCCCACCCCTCAAAAACCAGGTTTTCCTCCCTGCGCTGGCTTCTCAACAACACCCCCTTCGCTGGGCCTGCCTGCTTTGCACCTGGCGAGACCCCCTGCCTGAGGCTTGACCAAAATCTCCATCCCAAAGTTCTGGAGAGCTATCGGCCTCTTACGAGCAAGCAGCTTTGAGTAGCAGAAATGCCACCTCTAACCTATTAGCAGCTAACTATCCTCTAAATGGTTGTGGTGCAGCCAGTGTTCTCCTAGGCTAGCTGCCCTAGCCTCCACAATATTTTAACAGGGAGTGCTGAGAAGGGGAGAATCCAGCACCTCATATAATTGAGCCACAGGTCTCCTCCCTATTCCTTTCCATTAATAGAAGCTTCCCCTTCTCTTTCATCTTTGGAGACTCTTTAATTAAGTGACTGCCAAAACAGTTGGCCCACCCGCCCTTTTTTAAAATATGTATCCTAAGTCTATGGTAGCTTGCTTATGTTTTGCACAGCAGTTAGAACATCAGCTTATAGCTCTGTGGAGGCAGTGGGACAGGAGGGTTGTTAGCAAAGACCGCAAATGTAAGTGAGGGCGTAGAAGTGGCATGAATGATGCACAGTTCGTAAGGCTGCTACAGCATTGGTTAACGGACTTGCACTTCAAAGATGCACATCAGGCTCAGGTTTCTTCATAACATAATTGCCTATAAACTAGGCCAGATGCAAAGTAAAACTCTGTCCATCCTGTCAACTTAGCCCCAATTTCAACTGAGTATCCCAAATACAAGGGTGTATCTTTTTTCTATTTTCCACATTAATCACCCTTGTCAACTTGAAAATATTACTCATAAAGACCAGTAAAGGTCATTGACCTGAAGCATTAACTCTGTTTCTCTCTCCATAGATGCTGCGTTTTCTGTTAGTATATTATCCAATTCTCAGTAACAACACACAAGTTGTACAACTTCATCTAGCACTCACTTTTTTGTCTGAATGAAAATTGTGTAATTCGAACCCATCTTGTGTAGATTTCAATCAGCTCTACATTCTCAGTACCAACATAAAGAAGATTTCAGGATGAGCCAGATTACCATATATGATCAAGATACGTTTTGGGCCACAATAAAAAGAGTATCAGTGAGAAAGGTTTAAACATTTTATATTTTTGTCTTTAAATCTTGTTTAGAACTAGGAACTCAATTTCACAGTCAAATATCCTGCCCAACTTTCTAAAGTGCTATTTTGATTGACACTGGACGTAAAACGGTGTGGTCAACATTTATGCAAAAGTAGACAGACATTAGGCACGTAGCTTATTTTGCTTAAGTGGGTTGCTGATTACCTGCAAGTAGGCTGTTATTGAGTGTATTTTCTTCATGCCAAATTTCCCATTCACTTCAATAGAAACCTTTTCTTCCTCCTATTGAGTGCACAATTAAGGTAATTTTCTCTTAAAGAACAAAACTCCACTACAGAACCACTGAGCATTTATTCCCAAAAAGTACCTCGTGTGAATTCTTCCAAAATGTCCACAAACTAAAATCTTAAAGCTCCTGTCTGTGAAAACCAGCCAGTATTCCCTTTGGTTGTCAAATACTAAAAGTTTCTAAGATATTCCATCTGCTTTCAGTGGACAGCAATCTTTCCTGTAGTCTTCATAATGTTTATTAAATACTAGCAGATCTCCCACAGTGTGGCTCAAGGTGAGTCAGATAATGCGCTGCATCATAACAAGAAGGTTGATACGAACTTTACCTGAAAAAAAACATTGAAAATTTACTCAAATTATCAAATGTAAGCTATTAACTGAGATTGAGGCCTTCAAGGAAAAAGTGATGATCAAAGGATAGCTTTAAAGTTTAAATTGTGAAATATTTAACATCTGTACATCTTATATTAACAAACCTAATGTTGTACATTAGAAATTAGAGTTATAATGACAAGGCATTTTCTTCTCTTTAATAAAATTGGATAGCAAAAGAGTGTGATACACAGCAATTTAAGTGCACAGGACGTTAAGTGCTATATGCAAGACTTTTAATAAATTATCGGCTGATAATGAAAATTGGTACAGACCAATTAACCAAGGAGAGGAAAAGGAAGGTTGCAGTCAGTCCAAAGATACAAACACCAGTGGTGAGAAGTTATCCCAGACCGCTAATGCATTCTTTGAATTATCAACTGGAGGGAGTCCTCTTCATTACTGGAACAACAGAGCTCTTTGTAAAAGCTAATACATTAGATTTATATATATTTCCTGTAGGACCGTGTACATGCATACAAGGTCAGTTTAAATCCTTATATTTACTCAACTATCTAAAAATCTAAAATTCTCCTCCGCTTTAATGTCTTTTGGTTTTGAAGTATTTATCCACATTTACAGCACTAACACATCATTTCTACAGCACAGTAAATACATTTTGACAATCACTCAAAATTCTTTGAAAGTTCCAAAATATATTACTAATTATTTTTGTAAGGTTTATATTTATTCTTCATAGAACCTTTGATGATTTCAACTTGAGAATTTTTGATGGTGTTACCCACAATGAGTTATTCTTAAACGTTAAATTTTAAGTTTAAATGGGTTTTCACAGGTTTAAAATCCTCCTGTGTTGCAAAGACAAAAGAAGTAATGATGCATTAATGAGTCAAACTATCTTTGCTGCTTCTCACAATGACCAAAGCTAACAGGGCATCAGTGCAAAAGATATGTGCAACTATCTTCAGCCAAAAGTGGAGTGGGATAATCCATCTAGGCCTCCTCCAAAGGTCCCCAGGTTCACAGATGTCAATTTACAGCAAATCCAATTCACTCCATGTATCAAGAAACAGCTGAAAACACTAGATAATGCAAAGGCTATGGACCCTGACAGCATGCCAGCTATACTACTGAAGACTCCATAACTAACTGTGCCCCCAGCCAAGCTGTTCCAGCATAGCTACAACACTGGCATCCAACAATGTGGAAAATTGTCTGGCTATGTCTTTGTATAAAGGCAGCATTTAACGACTGCTGCATCAAAGAACTCTGGCAAAACTGAAGTCAATGGGAATCGGGGGGGGAAGTCTCCAATGATTAGAGTCATACCTAGTACAAAGGAAGATGGTTGTGTTTGTTGGAATCCAAACAGCTCAGTGCCAGGATATTGCTACAGGAATTCCTCAGGCCCAACCTAAATTCCTAGTCTCAAATTCCAACATCTTGAGCTGCTTCGTCAATGACCTCCCCTCCATCATAAGGTCAGAAGTGGCAATGTTCGCTGATGACTTCACAATGTTCAGCATCATTCACAATTCCTCAGACAATGAAGCAATTTGTGTCAACATGCAGCGAGACCTGGACAATGTTCAGGCTTCCATCAATAAGTGGCAACTAACATTCATGCCATCCAAATGCCAGGCAGTCACCAACTCCAGCAAGAGATAGTCTAATCTTCTCCCCTTGACATTCAATGGCATTACCATTGCTGATCCTCCCGCTATCAACATCCTGGGATTTACCACTAGAGACTAAACTGGATCAGCCATATAAATACTGTGCTTACAACAGCAAGTCAGAGGCTGGGAATTCTGAGGCAAGTAGCTCACCTTCTGTCCTCCACCTACAAGGCACAGATCGGGAGTGTGATGGAACATACTCCACTTGCCTGGATGAGTGTGGATTCAACAACATTCAAGAAGCTTGACATCATCCTGGATAGAGGATCCCATTTGATTGACACCCCTTTAACCAACCTAGACATTCACTCCCTTTGCCAATGACATATAATGGCAGAGGTGTGCACTGTGTTCAAGATGCAATTTAGTAACTCACCAAACCTAGCTCGACAGCATCTTTTAAATCCATGACTGCTACCACCCACAATGATAAGGGAAGCTGAAGCACAGGAACAAATTCCCCTCCAAGTCACACACCATCTTGACATGGAACTATGGACTGGATATTAATCCATGAGGCAGGTAGCAGGAGTCAGGAAAATTTCCAGTTTGCCCACACGCACCGGGAGAAAGTCCCTGGAATTTTTTTGTGGGGGGAGGGGGCAGGTATGGGCTGTAGTGGGGCTAGTCAACCCAAGAGAAATTTGGAGGCAGCCACAGAGGCTGACGGGTATGGAGTTGGGCTGTTTAAAAGACCTGCCTCGTACTGGTCTTGTCCCACTTACAATAGAAACAGAGCCCTCACACTCCCCCACACACATTCCATGCCAATCCATTCCACAACATGCCCACCCCCTATGCCCCCATATCAAGCTATGCCTTCCCCAAAATAATACCTTTTCCCTGGAGCTCAGGTGTTTTAGTACTGTAATGGGCATCTGGGACCTCAGTTAGAATCCATAATGAGGCTTGACTGAGTGCCCAGAATTCTATTAGCCTGCTGAAACACCTGAGTTAAAGGGAAACCATTCCTTGATTGACGGCTCTGGCTCTCTGACCTTTGTTCTCAAGTTCACAATGTTTATTCACACAAGACGGAGAGGTTACAAGTGTTTGCCGTTTCTGCTATTGATACTTTAAATAATCTGGATAATTGACACTTTTAATCGGCCTGTAGTGAAAAGGAGATTCTTTAGATTTTAAAATGAAATCAGCAGGACAGTCCTCCCACTGTCTGGGAACACATGAAGAGAAAGAATAAAGATATACATGTAAAGTCAGTGATGTCAGTTAAATCCGAGAAGGAAATTTGGTCCAGCAACTTTGATTTGATTTATTGTTACCTGTATTGGGATGGAGTGAAGATTGTTTCTTGCCGCTGTACAGACAAAGCATACTGTTCATAGAGTACATAAGGGAGAAGGAAAGGAGACAGAGGGTGCAGAATATAATGTTACAGTCATAGCTAGGGTATAAAGTTCAGCTTAATCAGCTCAAGGTCAGTCAGAATTAGAATGCCCACCAGGATAAATTAATAGTTTGTTTTATTTACTTTTTATTTCATATGGGGAGGTTTGATGTGAAAGAAATTTTGATTATGCAGAGCGACTGTTTCGTTCACTTGCTTTCCACAAAATAAATGAACTTAAGGATGAGTGTGTCACTCAGTCTCATTAAAGTGCTTTCAATCCACTTATTGAAAGGTAAGTGACTAGGGAAAGGCAATATCAAATTCATTTCACAGGGTGGAATATGACTGATACACACCCAGGTTATGCTATTGAATGATTAGATAGTGGTTAGTGTGGCAAACTCCTGAATGCAAGAAGAAGATAGCACTTAGGCAAAGGACCAATACTGAGGTAACTAAATAATTTCGTCATACTTATAGTGGTAACTCACCAACGCGCTTCACAAGAGCTCACTGTGTAAAACAGTATGAAGTCTGGATTCATCAGGTGATACATAAATAAAAAGCATCTTATACAATCCATGACCAAATCTCCAAGCCATGAGGTAAGCAAAAGGGGAGCAAATATCATCCTTGCTGTGCTGAACAATCACCGCCAAAGTTGCATGCAGTGGTTAATAGATAGCTTCCAGTACACCATACAGGAGTCTCACCCTGCAACGCTTTCCGCATTTGACATTACAATTATATATATGCTCTTGTCCCTGAGCATATCATCCAGTATAAATCTTTGCTGAGAAAAATATCTTTATTTTATTGATCTAGATACCATAAAGCAAATGCTTGATGTTCTTAATACTGCAACACATCTAAAACCGTGGCAGTTTTTCTTCAGCAAAACATCTTTCTCACAAGTTCCTTTTGCAAGGCATTTGCTCTAGTTTGACTGAACCATTCCTGCATAATTACAAACTCGCCTATTTATGCACTGCATGGCAATCAGTAATGAGGATTCTCACTTCCCCTGACACAAATTACATGCTCAGTGCAGAAGAAGGCCATTCGGCCCATCAGGTTTGCACAGACTCTCCAACAGAGCATCTTACCCAGGTCCTATCCCCACAACCCCATGTATTTACCCTGCTAATCCCCCTAACGTACACATCCTGGGACACTAAGAGGCAATTTAGCATGGCCAATCCACCTAACCTGCACATCTTTGGACTGTGGGAGGAATGATGTGGAGATGCCGGCGTTGGACTGGGGTAAGCACAGTAAGAAGTCTCACAACGCCAGGTTAAAGTCCAACAGGTTTATTTGGTAGCACAAGCCACAAGATTTCGGAGCACCGCCCCTTCATCAGGTGAATGGGAGTTGTGTTCACAAACAGGGCATATATAGACACAAACTCAATTTACAAGATAATGGTTGGAATACAAGTCTTTACAGGTAATCAAGTCTTAAAGGTACAGACAATGTGAGTGGAGAGAGGGTTAAGTACATAGGCTCATGTCACACTATCTGTAACCCCCACGACTTGCCTGGGCTTGCAAAACTGTCCTGGCTGGAGACAATACACATCTCTTTAACCTGTGCTTAACCCTCTCTCCACTCACATTGTCTGTACCTTTAAGACTTAATTGCCTGTAAAGACTCATATTCCAACCATTATCTTGTAAATTGAGTTTGTGCCTATATATGCCCTGTTTGTGAACACACCTTCCATTCACCTGATAAAGGGGCAGTGCTCCGAAAGTTTGTGGCTTGTGCTATCAAATAAACCTGTTGGACTTTAACCTGGTGTTGAGAGACTTCTTACTGTGGGAGGAAACCAGAGTATCCGAAGTAAACCCATGCAGACATGGGGAGAACATGCAAACTCCACAGTCATCCAATGCGGGAATCAAACCCAGGTCCCTGGCGCTGTGAGGCAGCAGTGCTAACCACTGTACCACTCTGTGATTGTGACCCTACAATATCCATTGTTGTCCTCTCTGCAGCCTTTGACATGGTGACCATGCCATTCCCTTCCAGAGAGTTTCCTTCATCATCCAGTTTAGTGAGAGAACCTTTGCTTGGTTCATTCTTAACTATCTGAATATAGGCAGGGCATCTCCCACAATAATTTCTCTTCCTTTCACTGCACAGTTACCTCCTGATTACTTTAAGAATCTAGCTTTTGTCCTGTTTTCAACCAGCAGTTGGCATTGGTAGCATTCATGTCAAGTAAATAACTAGCAAAAGCTGACTAACAGTTTCCAAAAAGCAGCCCTGAACGTTGGTCTATGACATGCAGTTGCGCAAAGTGCAATGGGGCAAACGGTCATCATAATTCATGCTGCAAGTGTAGCCAACATTCTCCCACTTGTGGAGTGGATGATTAATGAAAAATTGTGGAAATTTTCCCTCTTGCCTTGCAGGGTTTCATAATAAATCTGATAATTTGTTTACATACTTGTTACAGTAACATTGAAGTATTCTTCTTCTCACATTCACAGAGGTATTCTTCTCCTTCAGTTTGTACCAGTAATTTACTCCCATTCCTACATCAGTTCATGACATCAGTCTTCTCCCTTTTCACACTAAATTCTCACTGGCACTCTTAACATATTAGCATGGATAAAAGATTGGCTTGCTGGCAGAAAACAGGGTATATATAAATGGGTCTTTTTCTGATCGTCAGGATGCAATGCAGGGATCTGTGCTGGGGCCTCATGACTTAGATGAGAGGAGTGAAGGCATGGTAGCTAAATTTGCAGATGACACAAAGATGGATGAGACATTATGTTGTGAAGGGCCAATAAGATGCTTACAGACAGACATAAATAAGTTGAGTGGGCAAAAATCTGGCAGATGGAGTATAATGTGGTAAAAAACATGAAAGTGTTCACTTTGGCAGGAAGAACAAAAGGCAGAATATTACTTAAATGTAGAACGGCTGCAGACTTCCGAGGTTCAGAGGGACCTAGGTGCAGGAGTCACAAAACGTTGGTATACAAGTACAGCAAGTAATTAGGAGGGCTAATGGATGACAATCCTTTATGATGAAAGGAATTAAACATATAAGTAAGGATGATATGCTTCAGTTATATGGGGTATTGGTGAGATCACATCTTGAATTTAATGTGCAGTTTTGGTCTCTTATTTAGGGAAGGATGTAAATGTATTGGAGGCAGTTCAGTGGAGGTTTATAGACTGATATCTGGAATGAGCAGGTGGTCTTATGAGGAAAGATTGGACAGACGAGGCCTGTGTCCACTGGAATTTAGAAGAGGGGTGACTTGATTGAAGTATAGAAGACCCTGAATAGTCTTGACAAGGTGAACGTGGAAAGGATGTTTCCTCTTATGAGTTAGTCCAGAACTAGGAGCACTGTTTTAAAATTAGGGGTCACCCTTTGAGGACACACTTTAGGAGAATTATTTTTTCTCAGAGGGTTGGGCAACTTTAGAACTATGCCTCAGAAGGCAGTGGAGGCGGGGCCATTGAATATTTTTTAAGGCCAAGGTAGATAGATTCTTCTTCTAAAAAGGGACCAAAGATTATCAGGGGTAGATGGGAATGTGGAAGTTGAAACACAAACAGATCAACCATGATCTTATTGAACAGTGGAACAGGCCCAAAGCCTCTGCTCCTATTTTGTATGTAAATATATATGTCCATATTTTCTCCTTCAAGATGACATCCATTGCCCTCCCACCTCAGTTTACGCTGATACTTATCTTCCTATCCCCGACCTGTACCTGAAGTTTCAACTTGTTAATCTTAACTATCAGTTCACTGTGGCTCTCTTCACAACCCTCAGTTTATGGTGGCATTTTTCACTCCATGTTTTCCACCAACATGCTAGCACATTTAATCTAAACTGTCCTTCACTCCATGCTGGCACCTTCCCTCACCCCATACTTCTGTAACTCATCTCCCTCACATTTCCAGCTGGAAGCACCTTCAAGCATCCTTCTCAGTGGCACTCCTGGATCCTATCTCCTACTATTCTGAAAAGTGAAATATTGCTGTGGGAAGAATTTTCATGATTATGCTACAACCTTGTATATTGACCATCAACTTAGTTGAGAGCACTCTTACCTCTCAATCAGAAAGTTGTGGGTTAAGCCCCACTTCAAGTCTTCAGTACATAATCCATTCTCACATTTCAACGCAACACTTTAGCAAACGTGCACTTGGGGAGATAACCTTCCCCAACATCACAGAATTGCTTGAAAAAGTAATTGTGGATTAAAAAAACAGAAACAAAAAATCATAAATAAGATGCAATATCATTTTTCATTACATCTGAAAGCACGGTACCAACGAAACATTTCAGTTTATTTCCCGAATACTAATATGGTAATCATTTGTCATAATGTTCCCTTTGGGAGCCATAAGAAGGCAGTATTATAGCGAAGGGCAAGTTTCAATGAAGTGCTGGGAACTTCAGCTTACTAATAATTATTTAGCAAAATGACTAATTTACCTTATAGTTTTCGGATAACATTACCTAATGCTAATGATTCAGAAGCTTTTAGGGGGCCATAAATAACACTTTATTTTGAAGGTAGCGGTTAACCTAGTGCAAAGTTATTGCAATAAGGAAATGATCTGCACGGCAGGTCTTTTACTTTCACTTTCTGTCCATTATCCAGCATTGCAAGTAGCAAAACATTGTACTGAAATATTCTGAATAGTGAAAACAACAAAGCAATCTTATTACTGAGTCCAGACATATCAAGACTCAATGCATTGTGGTTTAAAAATGTAACTTATTTTCATGCATCTTGTACTGAAAAGTTAACGCAATTCCATCTATTTGAATAGATTTGCAATTCCTCTCATTTTTTATTAATTTATAATTCTTAGCATTTCTTCAAAAGCTATGCTTTTGAACATTTCAATACGGGAGGTGCTTCAACTTTATGAACCAGGTGAGGAAAAGAGAAGTTTATCAAGAATACTATGAGGAAACCAACCGCTGTTCCTTGCACTGCTTAACTGCACAATGTAACATCTAATTGATTTCTTATTTGTAATATTTTCAAGTCTTGCATACAAAATGCACTTGTTGAACATTTGCCATCACCCTCCCTGTCATGTATAAACTTCCCTGTTGCCTTTGACTAAATTATCCTGCTTGATCTCTGAGATAAGTGGTGCTTTTGTTTTTTCAGAATCAAAGAATGACGCAACACTAAAGGAGGCCATTCAGCCCATTGTTCCTGTGCCACTCTGATAGAACTATCCAGTTAATCCCACTGTCCTGCTATTTCCTCCACAGACCTGTATTTTCTCCCCTTCAAGTATTTACCTAGTTATCTTTAGAATGTTACTATCAATCTGCTTAAATTAGCTTTTCAATTAGTGATCACAAGATTGCCTTGTTAAAAAAATGTTTCCTCGTGCTACCTCTGGCTCTTTTGCCAATCGCCATAAATTTGTGCCTTCTGGTAACCATCCTCTGCCACAGGAAACAGTTTTCCCTTCCTTACTCCATGAAACTGTTCAGAATTTTGATTAATTATCCCTGCTGTAAAGGGAATAATTCTAGCTTCTTCAGTCTCTCTGCACAACTGAAATCTCTCATCCCTGATACTATTTATATTTTCTTTGCCTCCAACTGAATCTTTCTACCTCCATCTTCAAGATAAAAAAAAATTATTTAGTGCCTTCTATCTGAGGCCTCCCAAGTCAGAGGTCCTTCCTGTTGACTTTTCTCACTCCACATTGCCATGTCCATTGATCTAACAGCCAATGTGTTTGCTGTTCTCCATTCTGCCATTCCTACTGCTCAAGCAAAGCACCAGGCCTACTGCTCCCAAATCCATCCCCTCCCCCAACCCCCATTACTGCCAGATAGATCCAAGGACGCCAATAATATTCCCAACTCCAGATTGCCTCTCAATAATTGAATATCCCAGAGCCATATCTAATACTCCCATACCCCACAAATTAAAAAAATATTCCTTTTCAATGCTGAAGACCAATAGATAACTCCAATGCTTAAAAACTCCAACACTACCCCCTCCCCACTCCATAAGGAACACATGTCCTGTTATCCTAAAAGCCCCACCTCTCAAAGACTTTAACAACATACCCACAATGGTAATAGAATATAGATGAGATCATTTTCCAGCCCAGTTCTGCCACATAGCAATCCCTAATATTACTGTCAACCCAAACTCTATATAATATCACTCCTTACAAATCTTCCAAGGTTCAGGGCGGCACGGTGGCACAGTGGTTAGCACTGCTGCCTCACAGCGCCAGGGACCCGGGTTCGATTCCCGGCTTGGGTCACTGTCTGTGTGGAGTTTGCACATTCTCCATGTCTGCGTGGGTTTCCTCCCACACTCCAAAGATGTGTGGGTTAGATGGATTGGCTATGCTAAATTGACCCTAGTGTTAGGTGGATTAGCAGAGTAAATATGTGGGGTTACAGGAATAGGTCCTGGTGGGATTGTGGTCGGTGCAGACTCGATGGGCTGAATGGCCTCCTTCTGCACTAGGGATTCTATACTCATATGTCAGCCACCACCAATGTTAGCCAAACATCGAATCCCGATCCCCTGTATTGTTAAGCTTCACTCCATAGTGTTTCTGCATACATCTTAACTAACTGCAACCCAATAGATTCCATACCATTTCTCAACCTTCAAGATGAAACACTATGCATTCAGTTACTCTCCAGGCTGAGCATATAATTGAAACAGAAACTTCAGCAGAACAGGGAGCATTCCCAGTATCCCAGTCAAAATTTGTCCCTCAACCAAATCCATGAAAATACAGATTAGCTTGTTGTTGACCTCATTTGTTCTGTGTGGAATCTTGTAATAAACAACTGGATTTGACATTGCCTCCATAACAAAGGTTGGTACAATCCAAAGGTAATTCATCCTAGCATTGTTGTCGTTCCAGGGATGTGCTAAGGTGCTATAAAGGTTTTCCTTGCTTGAGATATTTACCTTGAATTTTATTTAAAGAGGTCAACTAATTTTCTTAGCAATTTCAAAGTGGCAGTTTTGCATAAAACTTAATTACAGAACATAATTAAGTAATTCAGTTTGCATAAGCTAAGCTATTGGACTACTTAGATCTAAGTTTTATTTGTCTCTTCATGTTCTTCGGTGAAAGAAAAGGTGCAAGTGCCAGCTAACTTGATCCTGTGATGCTGAGAATATTTGTTCACGTTGGAATGGAGGGAAAATCTTGCCAGTATTATTGCATATATGCATTGACTGAAACAATTTGCAAAAGAACCAACGGCAACATGAGGGAAACCTTTTTTATGCAGCGAGTGATTAGGATCTGGAATGTGATACCTTAGAATGTGGTGGAGACAGATTAAATCAGGGCTTTGAAAGGAAGTTGAATAAGTACCTGAAGAGAAAGAAATCGTAGGTCTACAGAAAAGACAGCAGTTTTGAAACCAGCTGAATTTCTCTTCTGTAGGTGGAGCGGGCCAAATGGTCTCCTTCTGCATTATAACCATTCTATGATTCTACGACCCTTAATTACAAAACATTTATGAATTCTTGCACTTGTTGAAGATGAGGGTGAAGGGGGCACGGAAGATGCCGTGATTTGCTTTGCTCACCAGAATGTTCCTGACAAAGCTGGCATTTTTAGCAGAAAAGTGAGACCTAATTGAGCTTGATGTTTGTCCAGCCAGATCTGGTGATATATGAGCAATCAAGTTGCATGGCAGATAAGCTTAGTTTTACACTCCTTCGACTTGAGGAAGTAAGTGTTTTCTGGGGACAAGGACACCAAAGATGGATGTGGTTCAGCAGATCGTCAGCTGCAGAAATATCATGATCAATGGAAGGCCACAGGTTAGCCAGTCCACAGTTGAAGGTAAAATTGTAATTTGTTTGAAGGAGTTATTCTTTGGAGTTAATTGAAGAAAGTGTGGTTCGTAGAAGATAGGGAAGGTGTTCATGGTGAGGGATACAACAGAGTGATTGCGAATGACATTGTGTGATCTAAGAGTAGAAAAGTTCTGAAATAATGAATATCAACAATTTCTATTTCTACAGCAGCTTTAATGTAATGACACATCCCAAGGCACTTTACAGGAATGTCATAAAGCAACATTTGACATTGAATCACATAAGGAGACATGTAGTAGGTTTTAAGGAGCTTCCTATAGGAGAAAAAATTAGAGAGGTGGTGTGGTTTAGGGACAAAATTACAGCGTTTTGGGCCTTGGCTACTAAAGATTAAACAATGGTGGAACAGTTAAACTTGGGGACACTCATGAGGCCAGAAATAGAGTGCAGATATCACAGAGGGTTGTGCGGCTGAAGGAGATTATAGGGATAGGCATGAGAGAGACAATCGAATGATTTGAAACCAAGGATGAGAATTTTAAAATGAAGGTGCTGATTGCCAGGAGCCAATGTAGATCAGAAAGCATAAAGATGAAGGGTGGACTGGACTTGGTGCAAGTTAGGATATGGGCAGCAGAGCTTTTGAGGAACTCAAACTTAAGAGGGTAGAATATGGGAGGCCAGCCAACAGTGTATTAAAATAGTGAAGTCTGAAAGCAACAAGGCATGGATGAGGATTTCAACTGTAGGTGAGCTGAGACAAGGATGGAGTCAGGCAATGCTAGGGATGGAAAGAGGCGGCTTTATGATGGCACTAACGTGTGATAGGAAGCTCCTATCAGGGTCAAATGTGAAAATAAGTTGGCGAACAGTCTCGTTGAACCTCAGACATTTGTCAGGAGAGGAATGGAGTCAGTGATCAGAAAATGAAGTTTGCATATTGGGAGAAAACTGTCCATATCTGACACAAGGAACAATGCTTGGGGTTGTTGGAGGTTACGGATTACAGCCCGAGGATATTGCTGCAGGAGTTCTTCAGGTCTACATCCTAGCCACAACTATTTTCAGTTGATTCATCTATGTACATCCCTCCACTACAAGGTCAAAAGTGGGATGATTCACTGATGACTTAAGTTTCAGCTCCATGTGCAATTGCTGAGATAATGAAGCAGTTCATGTCCAAATGCAACAACACCAGAACTACATTCAGGCTAAGGCTGACCAGTAGCAAGTAAATTCACAATACACAAGTTCCAGGCAAAGACTATCGCTGACAAGGAAATGTTGTGAAGTTGAGTTTATAAGGATGTACAGAATGTCTGTAAAGAATGTAAAATACTAAAGGGGAAACAACAGTGCGTGGTCCCTTTAAAAGCTGGTTGTGTCAGTGCCTTCAAAAGCTGGTGTTGTTCAACGCTGAGATGTTTAAAATGCAAAGTACACACAAGACTCTAAGTTGCAACATTTGTTTCAGAGACCAAAAGCATCAGATAAAAGCAAATTACTACGTATGTTGGAATCTGAAACCAAAAGAGAAAATGCTGGAAAATCTCAGCAGATCTGGCAGCATTTGTAAGGAGAGAAAAAAGCAAAGCTTTGACAAAGGGTTATCTGGACTCGAAATGTCCCCAAAAGCATCAGGGTTGCCTTGGTAAGCAGCTCTGCAGGTTTTGCATTTTGTTAGCCTATGGGTTTAAAGAAGACACTCAGCTACCAGCCTATAAGTTTAAAGAAAACACTCAGCTAAAAAGGAACCTATCAGCTTTGAATTTGCTCTTGTTGTCAACCTCAGGCCAATTCAAATACAGGAATGTTGATAGGTCATAAGGATTATAAAAGAGGAACTCAACTGCCTTGAGTTCAGTTCCACCAGGGGCTGAGCCAGGAGTTCAACCAGAAACAGGGCCAGACCACTGAAACAGTTAAGGGCAGTTGGATCAATTAGTCCTTAACTCTGCCAGCTTCAGATAGGTCTTAAGATAAATCACCCTCTAATGAGCAAAAGGTATCAAATCAGACAGCACTTACAGACAGCAGACAACTACCGAAGAACTCCAAAACTTTCGAATGCTATCAGACCTGGTTGTATATTCTCTTTGAGAGTGACTAAAATTCTGTTATTACTGTTTTGGTAATGAATGTTACTTGTATTATTCGATTAGCATTTCAGTCAAACCGTACCTTTGTTAATATGTTACTTCTTTAGTTAAAGTTCCTGGTTAGTTAAATAAAATACCTAGTTAATTATTCACTTAAAGTGAGTGTCAGGCCTTTATGTTAATGAATCTCTAAATGTTAACGAATCTCTAAATGTTAACTATGAACAGTTTACACCTTCCCAAATATTTTTACCAGATTACGACACGAAGTCAAGGGGATTCATCTTGATGTCATAACAGGAAGCCCAACAATATCCCTTTGACATTCATTCAAGCTCCCCATCAGCAACATCATGGACAGCATAATTCACCAGGACCACAACTAAAACAGCAACACAAGTGCAATGGTTACTAAAGCAGGTTATGGATTGAACATTCGGCAGCAAATGGCTCACTTCCCAACTCCTCAAATATCTCCACCATCTATAAATATATCGGGGTGTAAAGGAATATATATATTTGTCTGCTTAGGTACACAGTTGCTGCAGCAACATTCAAGGAATTCAACACTATTCAGGATACAGCAGTCTGTCTGATTGGCATTCTATCCATTAGCTTAAACAGCCACCTCCACCCCTAGCATACCAGAACAGCACAGGATCAGACCATTCAGCTCAGTAAGTCCACGCACCACTCAAACCTCCTCACACCCATCTCCTTCTGTCTGTGAAGGACAGGGCCCTGTCTGTGAATAGGTGTGGCTTTTAGCATGCATTAGTGAGCCCCAAACTGACAATGTTAAATTGATTTTCAGTGTAATTCACACACAGGGCCCTGTCCTTAGCAGACAGAACATGTCCACACTTTGTGCCTTTCTCAACTAAACAAAGGTGTAGGGAACAGTCATTTCAGGTTCATTGCTTGGGAAATGCCTTGACCAGAGTCGACTTTCCCCTTTGAATTTAAATAAAGCTGAGCAGTTAACTGTTCCATGCTGCATTCTCCATGCAATGCCCCTATCAATCAGCACTCCCTTCTCATGTGTCATACATCGTTCTCCCTGTTACAGCTGGCAATTTCTTTGTGAGCTAACCTGATGAGTACAAGACAAGTTTTGATAGCATATCTCTTTTTCAACAATAACTTTATTATTGGCTGTAATAGCATACATTTTTATTCTCAGTTTCATTAAACAATTCTACAAATCTGCACTACATTTTACAGTACGTGGAAATAACGAAGCTTCACCAATGGTTTTATTGATAAGTGCACTGAAAAGAATGAAACTGAGCCGGCCAACCTAGGTTTATCCTGGCCAAGAAAACAGCTCAGGAAACTGTAGTTTGTAGTCCCCACACGTATGATAGTCCCAGTCAATACATGTATTTTATAATGGCTGATTTGATCCTTGGTCTGGGCTAAACACTCTGCTGGGACAGTGGGTGAGGTGTAACAACTCAACACTCCTGCACTCGGGAGGTAAGAAAAAAGGTAAGCAGCCACACTTCCAGCTTGTAACCACAATCTGATGAGCCCTGCTAGCAGTTGTGAGAACAGCTGCTGAGAATCAGATTAGGACCTGCTATGATCTTTCCATTGAAGAATAACCTATGGACATTCGCTACATTTTGACCACACATATTCTTAATGCATATGTGTAGAAAGTAAGGATGATATCCTACTTGTAATTGTAGTCAGCAGGCCCAAAAAGGGACCAAACAAAACTGGGATGAAATAATTACATTTAGAACAATACTCCAAGTGATGGGATCAAATGGGGTTCATAAATCATTCAAGGTTTGTTCTCAGTTGCGAATATCATCTCAATCATTTGACTAGGTTGTTACCCTGCAATTTAGAGGAATCCATTATCCTCTATGTAATATGCAGGATTATGTATACCCTAGTCCATTCATTTTCAAAAGGGAACTGTCATTTCCTATCAAATGACAAACTACATATTCCACTTTTTTCCTAAAATCCCTGTTCCTAGGATATGAAGGAAACATGTGGACAAAGTCCAACAGCATTAATGATGGTAGTTACAGAAATCAGTAGGACAGAAAAGCTCAGCAACAAAGATCAAAGAAAATGGAATAATTTTTTATACAAGTAAATAAAATACAGGCTGTAACATAATCTTCAGGGATATGATGACTTTAGTTGTGATTTATTGAATTACTGCATTTCAAGACTAACAGATTTATCTTTTTCTCTTTGATTCTGTACAAGTATCAGAACATGTAGATTATTGCTCTGTAAGTTTGTACCTTCCATAGTAATGTTAAATATTGTCAAAAACACAATGTTCTCTACTAGCAGCAAGGAGTTAGACATTGATTAGTGGTCTATGCAGGTACAAGTTACTGTGCTCCAAGTCACATAAAAACCTTATACAGATTTTTCTAATTTATTCCTAGTCATTTATTTACTATATAAATATATTTATTTCCATAGTGAGATTTTTGTCTCCAATTATATTACAATCGAATTCTGTTACCTTGTAATGGATTGCACCGTCAGTGGTTGAAAACTTCCTTCTCACCTCCCAAAAGAAAAAGCCTCAGCCTACTGTACGGAAAAGCAACTTGATAATTTGCAAGTAATTGCTTCTGTGATCCTTTATTTTCTAAAGTCTGATTAATCTTACTTATTTTAAGCACAGCATTAAATTGTTCATTTGGTCTCTAGCCTGTGTGCTGTATGCTATGATGTTCCTGGGAGGGCCTTACGATAACATCTTTCATAGTGGCGACTGTTACTTTAACCATTGAGAATGCAATAATCATTCCAGAAAACTGGAGGAAAGGACCAATTAGAAAGTGTGAATTGTCCAGATTAATGCAAGATGAAAAGTTTCAACATATCCATTTTTCAGCATTACTCAATTTCTGTACTACTAAACAACTAATTGGAAATGTGTTTTTTGAGCATTTGCAGGGGAATGGTGACAGAAATTATTACACTCGTAAAGATTGGAAGATACAATTTGCAAGGTAGAATGCTCAACTTCTTTGAATTCCTCTTCTCATCATCTTTCTTCCATATCTCTGCTAAGGCTTGTGTAATGGGAACCATAGATTCATAGAACAGTAGTTGTTTTGCAACTGAGTGTATTGCATGGTGTCCGCTACCATAGGTTCCAGCTGAAGATTGGAGCAATACAGATACAAACGACTGACTGCCATTATGTAGTATTAAGACTTAATGGCCGGAATTTTACCGGCCCACCCACCATGGGAATCGGAACTGGTGAGGGGCGGAGCATGGGAAGGTCTGTTGACCCCAGGCGGGATTTTATGGTTTCAGGATGAGTGAGGCCATAAAATCCCACCCACCATATCAGTGCGCATCATCAAACCCTGGCTGCATTTTGCTGCTGCCATTTCAAGTATGATCATTCGGGTTTCAGCAAAAACGTTAGGAACCTATACACTAATAACATGGTTGCGAATAAAGTTATAGATTTTATCTTTCCAAATGTGGGTTGTGTCAAGAGAAAATTTTAACTCCAGGATAAAGCATGTGCAAACATCCAAAAAGGTGGTAACTGACCTTGTGCAGTCACTATGTCCCATCAATGACTTAGTGGGTAGCATTCTCCCTCTAAATCAGTAGATATTCAATTTATGTCCTATGCCAGAGTCTTCAGCACAATATCTGAACTGACATCCCAGTTCAACACTGTGTGAGTCAGTTGGATGCGATATTGAACTAAAGCAATTTCTGTCCTCTCAGATGGATGCAAAAGATCCTGTGCCCACTATTTCAAAGAAGCATTTATCCCTCATCCAACATAACTTTGAAAGAACAGAGTATTTGGTCATTGTCTAACTGCTGTTTGCTGGAGCTTGCTATTCAAAACTTTGCTGCCGAATTTCCTACATCACAAGTGATTATGCTGAAAAAGTACTTTTTTGGCTATAAAGCACTTTGGAACATCAAAAGGTCATGAAAAGCACAATATAAATTCAACTGCTTTATTTAAACTGAGCAGACTAGTGCATTGGCCTCTCCATCCAGCAGTAATGCTAACTCCTAGAGGGGGAAACTAAAGTGGTGGAGAAAAGGTTTCAGACAAAACTCTGGCAAACCTCTCCCCAATTGTCAGAGGGTCAATTGCAGTTGACATTGGTTACCGACAACATAGTCACTAATACCACAGGAGTACTGGTAGGTGCAGATCTGTCACCTCTGGTGGGCAAACATAATCAAAAGAGCTGGCTGCTGAAATAAATGATTAAAGATTCACAAATTTAAAAAAGAATAAACAAGTCTTGCTGCAATTGTATACGGCTTTGGTCTTCATATTTAAGAAAGGATTTATTTGCATTGGAGAGGGACAAGGGCTATGGTGATAAGGTGGGAAAGTAGAGTTGAGGATCATATCAGATCAGTCACGATCTCATTGAAGGGAATTCACATGTATGTTTGCATGCATATTGCCAACCAAAATTATATATTGATTGAACTTCTCTATAGCATTAAGATATCTTCATTGCTTTCTAACTTGAAAATTAGAAATTCTACTCACAGGTTCATCACCCTCGTTCCTATGCCCTCCTGTTGCTCGTCAAGTAAACACTCTTCCAGCCCAATTTCAGACAAATTAAATCAGCACTGAGCAGGAATCAAATCGTACTTTTGTAGGACGTATGGTGCAGAAGCCATTTACTTAACCTCATATTTGGCCTCTCAATACTAGTTTAGAGTGCAGTGACTGTTGTTTGATTGTGGGCAAATGGAGTCATTAAGTTCAGGATTTTATGATCAACAATGAAACAAATGCCTAGGCAGAATTTGGTACTGCAAAAGGGAGTCATATTGTCCAAGATATTAGAACTTCACATTGTCAAACAGTGCTCAATGAACTTTAGAATAGGCTGGGCAAGCTTCAGTTTGTCACTTCATCTGAAAGCAGCACCCACTCATGAGAATGCCCCCTAAAGTAGGCACTCAAGTCCTAGAATGAGGTTTGAATCCACAACATTCTCATTCACTGTCATGGGGTGGGAGGGGAGAGATAGCATAGCAATGGAGTCCTAAAATAATTTTGTAATTTTAATATATTGCATCTTCAAAATATGCAGAGGAAATACACACTCCAAAGAAAAGAAAATAAACTGCAGATGTATAGCCTTTTTAACAGCACCAGCTAATTTAGATTCAAGAAAAAAAGTTTCTTGGATGGCACACAATCAGCATTCTGTTTGAAATTATCTCCTTACTTTCAGACATTCAATGTTGTTTCGTTATTATTAATTGGATGTGAAATACACCCACCCTCATGATTATAAGGTTCTTAACTACAGCAGACTCTCCTTTATCTTTGATCATATATTTTAAAGGTTATATTTTTATAAAATACTATGAACCATTTCATTAAGCATAACAGCACATATTCAAGTATGTAAAAACTTTGGTTCCCGAGTATTCAGATACTAGAGCTTCAATATTTTTTGAAACTTGCTTTTTTCAATGAATTTAAGACCATCAGCAGATTGTAGAAAAATACAATCTTTGATGGAAAATAAACTTCAGCAAGGACCATGTTTTTCCAAAAAATAAACATAACCTCCAGTGACTCCACACGCTTCCTGACCACATATGCAGGCTGACTCAGACCTTGCAAAACCTTGGCATGCTGTTCAACCCAGAAGTAAATTTGAACTTCTCATCCCCCATCAACAGGATAACTTCCACCTGCCTCTGGCATATCTTTAGGCAAGAATTAGGGGGCATAAGTTGGGAACAGAAACTGTCAGGGAAAGGAACTAATGAAAAGTGGAACTTTTTCAAGGAACAAATACTGGATGTCCTTGATAGGTATGTCCCTGTCAGGCAGGGAGGAAATGGCCGAGTGAGGGAACCATGGTTCACGAAAGAGGTGGAATGTCTTGTGAAAAGGAAGAGGGAAGCTTATGTAGGGATGAGGAAACAAGGTTCAGATGGCTCGATTGAGGGTTACAAGTTAGCAAGGAATGAGCTGAAAAAGGGGCTTAGGAGAGCTAGGAGGGGACACGAGAAGTCCTTGGCGGGTCGGATCAAGGAAAACCCCAAGGCTTTTTACTCTTATGTGAGGAATAAAAGGATGACCAGGGTGAGGTTAGGGCCGGTCAAGGACAGTAGTGGGAACTTGTGTATGGAGTCAGTAGAGATAGGCGAGGTGATGAATGAATATTTTTCTTCAGTATTCACCAAGGAGAGGGGCCATGTTTTTGAGGAAGAGAAGGTGTTACAGGCTATTGGCTGGAGGAAATAGATGTTCGGAGGGAGGATGTCCTGGCAGTTTTGAATAAACTGAAGGTCGATAAGTCCCCTGGGCCTGATGAAATGTATCCTAGGATTCTTTGGGAGGCAAGGGATGAGATTGCAAAGCCTTTGGCTTTGATCTTTGGGTCCTCGCTGTCCACGGGGATGGTGCCAGAGGACTGGAGAATGGCGAATGTTGTTCCTCTGTTTAAGAAAGGGAATAGAAATGACCCTGGTAATTATAGACCGGTTAGTCTTACTTCGGTGGTTGGTAAATCAATGGAAAAGGTCCTCAGAGATGGGATTTACGACCATTTAGAAAGATGCGGATTAATCCGGGATAGTCAGCATGGATTCGTGAAGGGCAAGTCGTGCCTCACTAATTTGATTGAATTTTTTGAGGAGGTAACTAAGTGTGTTGATGAAGGTAGGGCAGTTGATGTCATATACATGGATTTTAGTAAGGCGTTTGATAAGGTCCCCCATGGTCGGCTTATGATGAAAGTGAGGAGGTGTGGGATAGAGGGAAAGTTGGCCGATTGGATAGGTAACTGGCTGTCTGATCGAAGACAGAGGGTGGTGGTCGATGGAAAATTTTTGGATTGGAGGCAGGTTGCTAGCGGAGTGCCGCAGGGATCAGTGCTTGGTCCTCTGCTCTTTGTGATTTTTATTAATGACTTAGAGGAGGGGGCTGAAGGGTGGATCAGTAAATTTGCTGATGACACCAAGATTGGTGGAGTAGTGGATGAGGTGGAGGGCTGTTGTAGGCTGCAAAGAGACATAGATAGGATGCAGAGCTGGGCTGAAAAATGGCAAATGGAGTTTAACCCTGATAAATGTGAGGTGATTCATTTTGGTAGGACTAATTTAAATGTGGATTACAGGGTCAAAGGTAGGGTTCTGAAGACTGTGGAGGAACAGAGAGATCTTGGGGTTCATATCCACAGATCTCTAAAGGTTGCCACTCAAGTAGATAGAGCTGTGAAGAAGGCCTATAGTGTGTTAGCTTTTATTAACAGGGGGTTGGAGTTTAAGAGCCGTGGGGTTATGCTGCAACTGTACAGGACCTTGGTGAGACCACATTTGGAGTATTGTGTGCAGTTCTGGTCACCTCACTATAGGAAGGATGTGGAAGCGCTGGAAAGAGTGCAGAGGAGATTTACCAGGATGCTGCCTGGTTTGGAGGGTAGGTCTTATGAGGAAAGGTTGCGGGAGCTAGGGCTGTTCTCTCTGGAGCGGAGGAGGCTGAGGGGAGACTTAATAGAGGTTTATAAAATGATGAAGGGGATAGATAGAGTGAACGTTCAAAGACTATTTCCTCGGGTGGATGGAGCTATTACAAGGGGGCATAACTATAGGGTTCGTGGTGGGAGATACAGGAAGGATATCAGAGGTAGGTTCTTTACGCAGAGAGTGGTTGGGGTGTGGAGTGGACTGCCTGCAGTGATAGTGGAGTCAGACACTTTAGGAACATTTAAGCGGTTATTGGATAGGCACATGGAGCACACCAGGATGATAGGGAGTGGGATAGCTTGATCTTGGTTTCAGATAAAGCTCGGCACAACATCGTGGGCTGAAGGGCCTGTTCTGTGCTGTACTGTTCTATGTTTACCTCCAATGTCCCTAATGGACTCTCCCACAGATTTTGTCATCTTGACACCCAATTTCACCAAGGCCCTCCTTGTCAACCTTCAATCCTCCACCTGAACAAAATTCAGCTGTCCATATCATGTCTCATTCACTCATTACTCCCATCTTCAGATTCCTTACCTTCCCAACATAATGGTGGCAATTGTAACCTAACCGGCTTGTAAGCAACTGATTAATCAGATACAGTGTAATTTACACACTTAACAAATGCGAGGTGATGCATATTGGTAGACTGAACCAGGGCAGGACTTACTCAGTTAATGGTAGGGCATTGGGGTGAGTTACAGGACAAAGAGATCTAGGGGTACATGTTCCTAGCTCCTTGAAAGTGGAGTCACAGGTGGACAGAGTGGTGAAGAAGGCATTCGGCATGCTTGGTTTCATCGGTCAGAACATTGAATACAGGAGTTGGGACGTCTTGTTGAAGTTGTATAAGACATTAGTACGGCCACACTTGGAATACTGTATGCAGTTCTGGTCACCCTATTATAGAAAGGATATTATTAAACTAGAAAGAGTGCAGAAAAGATTTACTAGGATGCTATCGGGACTTGATGGATTGAGTTATAAGGAGAGGCTGGATAGACTGGCACTTTTTTCTCTGGAACGTAGGAGGCTGAGGGGTGATCTTATAGAGGTCTATAAAATAATGAGAGGCATAGATCAGCTAGATCGTCAATATCTTTTCCCAAAGATAGGGGAGTCTAAAACGAGAGGGCATATGTTTAAGGTGAGAGGGGAGAGATACAAAAGTGTCCAGACAGGCAATTTTTTCAGAGGGTGGTGCGTGTCTGGAACAAGCTGCCAGACGTAGTAGTAGAGGCAGGTACAAGTTTGCCTTTTAAAAAGCATTTAAATAGTTACATGGATAAGATGGGTATAGAGGGATATGGGCCAAATGTGGGCAATTGGGATTAGCTTAAGAGTTTTTTAAAAAAGGGCAGCATAGACAAGTTGGGCCGAAGGGCCTGTTTCCATGCTGCAAACCTCTGTGACTCCATGACTATGACAATTTTGCTTTCTAATTTAAAGAGTAATATCGAACCAGAGTAAGAAAGGTGGCTTATCTCATTCCATCACTTTCTTACCTGGCAGATTATGTTAAAGATTTGAAATTAAAATGTTCTTTCGTCTTGCCTCACCCTTAAACATTCTTTAGTCTTATATATCTATGGCTCAGTGGTAGCACTTGCTTCCAGGTTAGGACATTGTGGATTCAAATCCCAATCTAGAACACATAATCTTGGCCATCAGTTCAGTACAACACTGAAGGATTGCTGCATTTTTAGAGATGCCATCCTTTGACTGAGATGTTGCACTGAGGGCCAGTCTGCCCTCTCATATAGACACAGGAGATACTGTGGCATTATTTTGAGGAATACAACTTCTCCCTTATGTCCTAACAAATATTTAGCTTTCAACCAACATCAATAAACCAGTTTATCTGGTTTTTACCACAATGTTGCTTGTGGGATCTTGCTGTCTGCAAATTGTCTGACATATTTCCTATCTTGTAACAGTGACTACATTTCAAAAGTGCATAATTGGCTTTAAAGAAATGTAGGACATCTAAGTCATGATATTTACCATATAAATGTATGTCACTCTTTCTATCCTACATCCATCAATCCTCAATCTCTCACCATTTATGTAACCTCTCCTCACCCTCCTGCTCTGAATCTTCATTGTTAGCAGAGTTTCCATGCTATTTTTACTTAAACCCAACCGTTCTACACATTAGAATTTCTTACCTAAAGCTCTCAGATTCCCTTTCCATTTTTGAAGACCAAAATTAATCTTTTCCACCAATCTCTCCTGACTCTCATTGCATCCTTAGTTTTCTTTTGTCCATGTTTCCACTTTCCCTTCCCATTGTAAATTGGATCAGGACATTTTTCAAAGATGTTATATCATTAAGTTTTACCACCCCTCCGCCCCACCCTCTGCTCTCTCATCTTCTCCCTTTTTCCTGAGTTTGTTGGGCTAAGATTTTATAAGGTCAAATCATTATCCCAATTCAGATCTAAGTTTGTACATATCACAGATTGGATTGAAGCTGAAATTTTCCTTGGTAGAATGGCTCAGTGGCATACCAGGCATTCATCTCGTGCCACTCCACTGCCTTCACCCCATAGTCCTGTATACTCTTCTTCTACAGAACCTTAAATTTATATTTAAGTTACTGTTAATATAGTCTCCTGCAATTGTGCACTAAGTGCAGCAGAAGAGAAGGAAAGGTTCTTTTTCAGATAATCCAATTTCCTCTTGGATGCCTTGAGTCAATCTGTCTCCACCACACTCTCAGGCATTCCAGATCCTGACCACTCGCTACATAAATAAGTTATTTCTCATATCACCATTGCTTCTTTAGCCAATTATCTTAAATCTGTGCCCTGTAATTCCCCATTCCTTCCATCAATGGGAACAGTCTCTGCCTAGCTACAATACCTAGATCCCTTATGATTTTAATACCTCTGTCAAACCTAATACTATATTGATACTGACCTTCTGTAATAGATTTTTAAGACAAAGAAATACTTAGCTATTATATAGCATACATAAAATAAGCAGTATTTTTAAATCAATTAAGTACCCATATTAGTTCCATTATTCCTCAAGAACCTTTCCTTCTCTTCTACTGCACTTAGTATACAATTTTAGGAGGCTATATTTACCATAATTTAAGCATAAAACTCTCATTTGGTTCCCTTGTGTTAGTTCTAATGTCATCACCAAATCTTACCTCAATATTGTGCATTTGCGATAAGCATTAGCTATCTGCTCAATTACAATTTAATAATCTAGAATGATAAATGTATATATTATACAGATACATACACACAAAGTGTGCTGGAAATTTTACAGATCAAAGAGTCCTAATGTAAGGCTAATCCCTATGTCATACAGAGTTTAAAAACAGACGATCAGTCATGAGATTTAGCATATTGTTTCTATCTGATGTGTTACTTTAGGGAAAAAAATCAGGCATTTTAATTTAAAAGATTCAAGAGCATCATCAAGAAACCCCATAACATTAAGACAAAAAATAACTTTTGCCTTTCATCATCTCAGAACATTCAATAACACTTTCCACCCAATAGAAGTAACACAGAGTTGCAATATTATTTACAGTAGAATCCACTTGTAAAGAATTGATTAAAACAAGAAAACTGCGTTTTTTTTTAAAACTACCTAATCCACTGATTACCACTTGGGAAAATAAACAAGGTAACAGGAATATGCAGATGGAAGCAAAAAGAACAGATTTCTGAAATCAGAGTAAGAAATATAAATGCTGAGTTCTGACTAAGATTAAAAGAGGCTACATTTTAAACATTACCTCCTGTTTTCTGCACAGATGCTTATTGATCAGCTGAGGAATTCCAGTAATTTTGTTTTGCTTCTAACACCAATATAAATTTACCAGTACCAAAACTACCTCCAGTGACTTCCTTGTCATTTCCTTGCCGTACTCACAAAATATCACAACACTCTGTGATTCAAGAAAGTTAAATTATTGGTGCAATATAGGAAAAGTATACAATTTTTCTATTGTTTACCAGTAGGCCATTTATATTTTAGTTTTAGAATGCAGCAGAAATTTCTCACTCTGAGGATTATAGAAACATGATAATTATAAACATCACCCATAGAAAAATATTTTGGGTTCTCATCATAATATTTTCCATTGAAGTATTTAGTGTACAAATAATATGTGAACTATTTTTAAATGATTTGATCTTAACTCTGGTGTACAGTGGTTGAGTTAACTGAAGGGATACTCAGAAAGTGGATAATTCTTCCAAAATGTTTTGAATGAATGACAGAGGTAATGGTAGTTAATTACAAATGTGCATTTCCTTAGTGAGCTTTCATGCACGACTTGTGTGCGTTTTTTTTTCCAAAATTCACTCTGCCAGGAACTCTACTGTAATTTGTGGGAACCAGGAGCATTGGTAATTGGTGGCGGATTTTACAGACAAAACCTTAACTGCAATTTGAGCAGCTGAAGATTGGTTAAAGGGCAGCATGGTGGCACAGTGGTTAGCACTGCTGCCTCACAGTGCCAGGGACCAGGGTTCGATTCCACCCTTGGGTCACTGTCTGTGCGGAGTCTGCATGTTCTCCCCCTATCTGCGTAAGTTTCCCCCGGGTGCTCCGGTTTCCTCCCACAGTCCAGAAGGCCCGTGTTGGTTATGCGCCCTGGCAATGCTAAATTCTCCCTCAGTGTACCCGAACTGGAGCCGGAGTGTGGCGACTAGGGGATTTTCACACTAACTTCATTACAGTGTTAATGTGGGCCTACTTGTGACACTCACAAATGAACTTCAAAACTTTATAGCTCCGCTCATCCATCCACAGTGACATCTCCACCCAGTAAATGGTGCATTGGGAAGTCAGCAACCTTTTGGGAGAGCCCATCTCTCTTTTTTTCTATATAAGACTCAGTTCGCCCAACTTTAAGACCAAACAACCCACGAGGGGAAACTGCAAGTAAAACATAATCGCAGTGCTGCAGCAGCAGATGTTGTAGAGGGAAACAGAGTCTAACCCCCGCCCGTCCACTGCTCGGCTTTGCGCCTTAAAATCTAGGCGACACCGAGGCACTTCCCTCGGCCTAAAACACCCAACCGAGCCCGAGCCGAATGCTTGATCGCTTTCCTCCCCAGTTTATATTTAAAACACAGTCCCTGGCTGCATTGGCTCCATGATACAGAGAGCCACACGGGCTATTTTGAAAGCAAGCGGCTTTAACGACTTCAGCGCGCGCTGTGCCGGCCGGCCGGCCCCACCTGTCACTCAGGCCCCGTCTCCCCCGCACCTCCTCCTCCTGCTGCCGGCGGCTCCGTCACCATGACAGCGGCCAGGCGCCGCGCGACTGCCCCGTCCCGTCCTGTCGGCGTGCGCGTGAACGCGCGCTCCCAGGGATACGTCACCCCCACTCCGCCACACGCATGCAGGATCCGCTGCCTGCGTGCGCGTGTTCCTGGAGGTACGTCTTCCTCCCGAGCTCGAGCGAACCTCTCGCCAGAGAGAGAGAGAGACGCCCAGCGAGTAGCTCGCCCCAGCAAGGCGAAATGCTCCCGCCCCACCCGCTACGGGAATCGTAGCGAATCATATCTTCCCCACTCCTCCGTATTGCCACCCCAGTCTTATTAAAGTTTAAAAAGACGGCTCGGAGCGAACAAAAAAAAATACGGAACCCGGTCGCCTTTCAGTCAATTGCCACTTTGTCCCCCACAGAGCGCACACTACCCCCGCCCCGCCACTTGGTCGCAAGCACCTCCTTTTAGCGAGATGGTTCAACCTGAGGGATATTTGTGTGTCCCTCATAATTGTGCCTATATGTCTCCCTATCTCTTTCTCTTCAAATCTCCCACTTTAATCTCTTCCTCCATCCAAACATTGTTCTTTTTATTTTTTTTCTTAAGAAAAGGTCTTTGACAACCTAGAGTGTGTATCTTGTTGCGCTAAGAAAGAAAAGTAAAAATAAATGCCATGGCGACCTGTACATCAAATCAAAGGGAAGAGGAGGAAGGGATGAAGTGTGCAACAGGGGAATAAGATTGCCCCCTTCCAATTCTCTCTTGTGAATTGGCTCTGTCCACACCATTGGCTCGCGTTACTCAGTCCTTAGATGCATCCAAAACTCGTTTCTTCTGCAGTGTGCATTTTAGGGACTTTTTTTTATTGGACTTATTTTAAATTTGGTGCGAGCTGCTGAGTGCCTGCACTGCATACATCTTTCTGGATTTCATAAAAGACAAGCCAACTCCAGATCGTTTTCCCCACCTTTCCCTACTGGGACCAAAGAACAGAAATGTTCGCCTCTCCCAACATAACACTAAGCTTCGTTCTCCTCCGGCTAATGGTAGAGCCACAGTGCGCTCTAAACCTGTGAAAAGGTCAAATGGGCAGTGCAATTTGATATGATGTGGGTCTCATGTTAATGTTAAATTGATGCAGATAGCTTAGATCAGTTCTGCTTCTTTACCGTAGCGGTATTATTAGCATACTAGTAAAGTCAATCATTGCCAGGAATACACCACACCCTAATGAGAGAATGTGTGTGAGTGCTGTAAAGAGGGCCCAGAAAAAAACGTTCTGCTGGATGTGAAATGCCTGCCTTTGCTCCATTTTATTTGAGACCAACAACTTTATTGATGCTGTTTTATTGTTTGTTATAGATTTCTGTTTATCAATAGCTTTAATACTTTTGACCTAAATTTCTGATTTTGTTTATTTGGCCTCTCGGTTTCCACTATTCCGAGTCCGGTTATCTGAGTATCGTCTCAGGGTGGTACAATCCAGTTTTAACATATTAACTCCATCATAATATTTGTGGAATCATTCCAAACCATCATGTGGACACTGGCTGATTATGTGTTCTATAGGTTCCCAGAGTCCTGATGACATTGAAGCCAATGAAGATGTTGAGTCCTGTCATCCATCAGAAGGTGCTCAGCTGATTTGGTATTTTGTGCCCAACTCCCTTTAGAAAATAATCAGCAGTATATCTGACCCTTTTGAGGTTTAGTGTTGCACTACATTGATGAGTATAGATGCTCAACAGTGTTAGCACTCATTGCACCCCACAGAATGCAAGTCAAACTTCTGCATTGATCCCAGTCAGCACCCTAAACAATATTTAGCACTGTACGTGTATAGATAGGATTTGGGATGAGCCAAATCTTAGAATACACTACTGTATGGTGAGGTAAGCTATCTTTTTTAACTTCTGTTAAAGTGGAATGGTACAGAATTGGTATATTACAACAGTACTTAATTGGTTCCAAAGCACTTTGGGATATCCCGAGTTAATCAACAGTTCTATATAAATGCAATTCTGTCTTTACAATATTCATTATATGCAACAAATATGTGCGGGTTAGGTTGATTGGCCATGCTAAATTGCCCCTTAGTGTCGGGGGGATTAGGAGGGTAAATAGGTGGGGCTATGGGGATAGGGCTTGGGGGGGATTGTTGTCAGTGTGGACCGAATGGCCTCCTTTGGTACTATAGGGATTCTATGATAAACACTTCCTCGAGAAATAATTTTGGGTTTCAGAGTATTTATTCAAATCATTTTGTATTTGACCGTAGGGTAACAGATGCCTGAGATTTAAAGTGCCATTCAATTGAATGGAGCTGATGATGTCAACTATACATGCAAACTAGTTACCAATAACAACAGAACTCCAAAATTGAACTATGACCTTAATCTCAACACCAGCTATTTGCTGCTCTTTATATATAGGCCCTTCTTATTGTAACATGGTGGGCCAAGTTGGGCACATTCACTGAAAAGTGATGCACATATTCTTCACCATGTAATTAATACAACAAAATAGTCCTGTATCAGAAAAAATGAAGAGACGAAAAGAAAATTCACCAAACCCAAAAGAAAATGGTGGAATTGCGTAACAGGTTCAACAACACCCGAGGGAAAAAAAGACAAATGTTATAGATGAGATTCTTCCTCAGAACGTAGGATGCACTAGCAAAAAATCCCGCCTGAAGAGGTTTTCTTTGCCAGATGCTGCCTGACCTGCTGTGCATTTCCAACATTTACCTCAGAAAAAGAAATTGAATACAATCTAGACGTACTCTTTTATGCCTTAAAATGCATTATAAATGATTAAAGCATTTTAATATCTGTAACATTCCACTTTAAAAGAATTACCATTTTAAAAACACAATTCACTTAATTGTGTACTGTAGACACACCATTGAATCAATATGACTTAATGTTAATATTAACTTAATACTTTTGAACAATTACATTTTCATCAATGCTAATCTGGTATTCTTGTGCCATGGCCATTTATGATATGTTTGTGCGTATATGTAAAGTCTAATTTTTGCAACTTGCAGCTTAGACCACTTTAGGTACAAGGCAAGAACACACTTTTAAAGTATGGAAGCAGGCTAACAGCAAAAACAGCATGTGAATTCTTAATAAACTTTAAATTATTCTGTTTACTATTCTAATCTCATGATTTAACAGTTCCGTTCACTTGAAGAATTTAAAAATATTTTCCCAAATTCTCCAAATTTTTGTTTTTCTTAATAATGCTTTCTTTTACTGAGTTGTGCATTAATCTTAAAGTATTTATGTCTTGCAAATTATAATGTCAATAAATTAGTGTCAAAGCAGTTGGAAATGTAACACAGCACTTTTCATCAAGGAAGTCACTCTCAAAGGAAATTATACATTCGATTAAACTGAAGTGACCCTGTTTATAACTTGTCTTGTGTGGTTTAACAGTATTTAGTCAGTGTTGCGCATATTAATTGTGCTTTATTGATTACAGTCAAATGCATCCGGCGTATGCTTTAGAAATTGTTTACAGCTTCCACAATATTACCTCAATTGAAAATGATTATAAACTAGCTGCAGTGTAACTTACTGAGGAATTACTAAACTGCATTCACATCATACTCAGATCACCAGTTGAAACATCATTCTCAAACCACCATCATTTGATCAATGCATGTTTCTAATGATTGACTTAAAATAGTTAAGTGAACTTTGCTGTCCCTCATTCTTCAAATTCTCTGAATTATAATTTTCCTCACCCTGTGCGATGCAGAACAATTCTACACTAACATTCTGTTCCAGTTGCATACACATCATTAGTCCTACTGTAAAATGCATTTAACTTTTGTGGTCATGTATTAGGACCTAAGATTGAAATTTCTGATTTCAGTAAGATTAATTCTCATAGCAACACCTCTGATAGTAACAGCAAATGCAGACACTGTTGTCTTTTTACAGCAGAAGAAAACAAATTTATCTATTAGCTTTTGTATTGCTTTATTGAATTTTTTTTAAAGAAGCAATCTGAAGCATAACTACAATCCAAATCATGAACTATGTTTCTTGAAGAAGTAATGTGGACTGTTTAAATTGTATAGACTTCATGGCTTGAATGTTAAATGTAGTTCAATCATTTGTTGAAACTGAATAAATCACTGCTGGTCAATTGTAAAATTTGTTCCAAACGTTGATTTTATGCTGGTACCATATGCACAGCTGTGTCAAGACTTCTTTAAAATTTGATGGAACAAGGCGACATGTCTTCGTTGTCTTTTATTAGATCACTATTTATAAACCCTGCCTTTGCTGCATTCTTGATTAATGTGTTAATGACAGCATTCATGGGCTTTCTTCAGAAATGTTCACTCACACGTCCACACAGAATCCAATCGACTCTTGAAATCTTACTTCTATTTTTATCACTTTACAAACCTTGCTATCCATGTCCTGATGACAAACATGCTGAAGTATGAAAATAAATAACATCTCCTTATACATGTTAGAACATATATGGAACAACTGCTAAACCATTTTGAGGTTGTTAATGTTTTATCTGTTTAGTGATTTCCCACGGTTGGATGGGGAATTAAACTTATCTTTTTAGAGTGATCCAGAGGGGGTCATTTAATGTAATATTTTATATTATAGTGAATATAGTTAGTAACAAGCAGAAATCTGCTGTTGTATTAAGGGTCAGGCTAGGGAAAAAATCAATTGATCTACTTTTTTCCTCTCCTCAGAGAGATTATAATATTATTATTCTCAAGGATTCTTGTGTGCTTATTCTTACAACCAGGCGTTATTTTAAAATCAATCAATCGTAAAACAAATTACAGAACAAAATGAAAAAAAAAACTTACATGGCAAAGGGTTTAAAAGCTTCACTTTACTCTGTTTTATGTGCACTTTGACTGAAACATATGTATTTTAGTACTGTCCCTTTTTAAAATGCTTTCCATCACTATGGATGTGCAGTGAAAATATTACGAAAATGCTTGGGGCATTCTCCAACAGACCTATAATGATCCTCAATATTTTTATTCTTGCAGATAATTATGTCCAAGGTAATTCACAGATCTTCAGAGAACATGTTTAACAACAGTCCAGTTCAAATTGCTGTGCAAATTCAAACCTGTCAATATATTATTCTACAGTATAGCATTAAAGAAAAGCATCTTATTACCCTTTAATACAGCAATCAAGTTTTTTCAAAAAAAATGTAAAAGTGCTGCTGGGAAAATATATCTGAATATTTACTTTGACTCTATTTTCCTAATGTCATGAGAAATGTATCATCATCCCTATACGGTGTCAAATCTGTTCGAGCTAAGAACCTGCTCTGCTGCCTTGGAGCAACTGATGACTGAATGTTCAAAGTAATGCGTTAAAATCACTAATGATGGTTTAAGGATGGGATCTCCCTGGGTTTTACATAAGATAGGGTGACTGGTAAAATCTACCTCTTATATTCTGGACAAATTGCTAGCACCAAATGGTGCTTTCTATAGCTTTAAATACGTAAAGTTTACGGAGGTTGAATCTACTTTTGTTCCCTTTTCTATGAATTCAAAGCATTTCATCAGATGTCGCTATTAATAGAGACTGGATTCTGTATTTTTTTTATATTGTTGGGAATATGAAAAAGTGTTTGATCTTGCAATAATGATTTCACTCATTTAGGGCCTATGACATTTCCTTAATGTATTCAAATGAACTTTATGTTTTAAGAAAATGCAAATGAGACACTTGATTAAAACGAGTTATTCACTGGGAAGTTACCAGTCTGTTTGTGGAAAGTTTGTACCTGCAACCTTCTTGAAATGGAAAAAAATATATAGCTGACAATATGAGAAAGCAGTATTAGTATGGATGCTTCTATAATAAAGCACATGTTATAAAATACATATTATGAATCACATATCGGTCTCAGAATATGAACTTTCAGTAAAATGTGATTATACTTTAAACAGTATAGTGCTGAAGTGCTCTTAAATGGCCTCACTTACATATAGAGCTGAATGGTTGAAAAGAATTTCACAATTCCAGGTAAGCCTGACACTAGCTTTTTTTAATTGGATTTTGTAATGGACGTCCTTTAAAAGTTTTTCTCTCAACCTGCACTAGCAAGAAAATTGATGTTTTTTTTAAGACACCAATCAATTAATTGGTATATTCCTGAGATCAACTTAAACGAGCTGTAAAAGCCATTTCAAAATCAATGGTTTGGCAGTTCAAAAAACTGCATGTCAATCACAATCACTGGTCTTTTAGTTATCATCTGATCTCCGATTTGTCTTCATTACGTGTAATGTATCTTAATTGCCTGCTGGAAATTCAGACTGTAGTGTAACCAGATCCCAGTTACAATATCATGGAGGCACTGTTCAAACCATCACTGGCCTATTTCTCTGAGAACCTCAGTCTCTTTATTTCAAAGGCAGCATTCCATTTTGTTAGCTTACGCAGGCTGTATGATGAAATGATAAAGCTGTGTGTACATCTCACAACTTACAAAGTACTCTATCCTTAATCAAAAGCTCAATATTGATTTTCCTTCAAATTAAATCCTGTTAATAAAATCTAGATAGCTTATTTAAAAGAAGCCCCTATTTTATGCACCGGCCAAGCTACATTTCTTGAGGGTACTTTGCACCTTATTAGAAGAATGGATGAGAGATGGAGTATAGCCTGTAAGTTCGCCTGCGAATCACCTTTTGAAGCCCAAATCAACTAAGTTCAGGGCAGCATAAGGAGTAAATTCTCCTTCATGCAATGCCAGTTTTATACAATGTGTCCAGTCCTCATTTAGTCTGTTGCTTTCCTCTCAGCAAGCTTATGAAATAAATCCAACCATATAATTTTGTTTATTTGAGATGGTGAGAGAAATATAAAAGTGGACATCGCGTGAAATAAATAGGACGACAATATAAATTTAAGTTAATAAATATTTTTTTGTTAACAATGCTGTGGATGAAACTGTAATTCTTCATGGTTTGTAGACAATCCTACAGTTAGGAAGGAAACACTATACATTATTATGCACATCAGTTTTCTGCAGTGATGTCCATAGAACCTTAAGCTGCACGTACAGGTCCTAGTTTGGCTACATTTTATTCGAGCATGGTCATTTCCAAGAGAAATTACAAATTGAAAATTTAATAATACTTTTACAAAGACAATTCAGGAAAGATTTCTGTCATGGTATCATACATTGTATTTTAACAGTCCCTCTTTTTTTTTAGCTAAAAAACAGATGAAGAAAGTGGAATTTTCAGTCGAAAATACAGTGTTTTCACAAGATCGTATCAAAAGTTCTCAAATTTGGAATCCAGTAATTGGAAAACAAAATAAAATAATAAATTGAAAATTCGTATCTCACAATTAATGTTTGAAAACACAATAAATGCTCTTCTCATTACGTAAAATTTGCCCAAATGATCAACCTCATGTTCCTTTACTAAAATATATCTATATATTGAAGAACTATAATACTGTACACTACAGTATGAAATAAATAAAATTAGGAAATATAAAATGAGCAACATAAATAAATGTTATTTGACCTAAAATAAAATGAATGCAAATTGTTGCAAAGTTTGGTGTAATACTGACAAGTTAATGAACAAAAAAAGTACAGAAAATTGCACAAACATATGTAAACTAAGGAACTGCTGCCTAGAATCTAATACTGACATGGGTGCTTCAAAGAACAGGGTGAGCTGTTTAACACTGAAGCTGGTGCAAGGTAACTTTAGTTACCTTTTTTAGCACTATACAAGGATGGCACTTGCAGAACACACAGATTAAAAGGTTTGCATATAAGGCTTTTTAAAACCACCTTTCAAAAGGCTTTCTCCACCAACTGTCCCTCTCGCTCTCTCTCTCTCTCTTACTCTCTCTCTCTTACTCTCACTCTTTCTATTCCTTCATAGCTGGGCCACATTAAGACTTCAATGTCTAAAAAATCACACATGCATCATTTCATGATCCTTCAAAAAATTCTTGGGAACCTAAAATATTGTGTGGTTGCAGAAACAGGCCTAATGACTGGGTCAAACTACAAACAATCCACTAAAATACTGTCGTTTACTTATACAGGTATGGGTAGAAGCACAAGCATTACATTTTCAAGTTACTGTCGTGTGATAATATACATAGGTAGAAACATAGACAATACATTTCTTTTTAGAATTTTGTGTAGTAATACAAGTGGCATGTAATGCATTATACTCCACTATTTTGTGCTGAACAAGAAACTATTAACAGAAGGGTAATTTAGGCTGCTGGAACCACACATTGTTTTAGGCCCTAACACTGAACATTTTTTTTGCATAATGCAACTCTTCACAACCCAAACTTGACTAATTCCTTCTAACACTGTCGCTTTTTTTTCTTTTTTTTCCTTTTTTTGCATCTGACAGACTGCCCCATCTGTCCAACACTCAGGCTTCCAGGAAGCATCAGGCACGTGCATGTACAGCTTAACACAGCAGTGTTTCAAGCAAGTAACAATACTACTGGAAGAAGTAGGAAGCTAAAATGCAGTAGTTATTATATGCCATCTTCCACAATGTCTTCATGTTCTGATTTGGTTTCCGTTTTCTCGTCAACTGAGCTATCGTCCATTGAGTGGTCACCGTTCTCCTCTTCGTCTCTTATTGTGTCCTGATCTGTATCCATACTTTTATTTTCACTCTCCTCTTCTTCCTCTTCATCAAATTCCTCTTCCCCTTCTTGCCTTACTAATTTCTCTTCGTCCTCTTCTCCTTCCTTTTCCTGCTCTCGTTCGCTCTCTACTTCTCTTGGCATGCTTTCTCGCTCCTCCGAGTCCGAGTAGCCCTGAGGAGTAATGCTCTGTAAGTAGGGCCGATTCATCAGTAGCTCTGCTGGTTCTAAGTGACCCTTCTGGCGGGCCTCTCGTTCAGCTGCTTCCCTTTCCTCTGCCTCCCGTTTGCAATAGGAATATCTGTGGTTCATGTGCTGCGAGTAGGACCCTGAGTGTGAAAAGCGTTTGCCGCACTTGTCACACTGATACGGTTTCTCACCAGAGTGCAGTCGTGAATGTTCAATAAGATGATGTTTGTGTTTAAATGCCTTCTTACAAATCTGACATTGATGTGGGCGCTTTCCTGTAATGAAAATAAAAATACAAGCAAGAAAGCAGATTAGTATATAATGCTAAAATTTTCTAATATGATTCAACAATTTCTAATAACTTATATACCTTTGGTGCAACTCCAAGCACATGTCAAAGTGTCAGAAATCTTCAAGTGTTCAGAATTACTGTCAATCATAACTGTCAAAGGTACTACGGATCATTTCTCAGCCCTGAAGCTAAAGCATGTTTTGAGTACAGACTGTCTGTACTTTTGGAAAGATAATTTATGATTTAATAAAGTAGAATACTTAAATGTCTCAGGAAAAAAAACAATGAAAATTATCAAGTTATGAAAAAGGGAGGATTCCTGTCAAAAGTGGAAAAGTAATGATTATTTTTCAGGCAGCAGCTGTAATGACAGAAAAGAATTGACATATATTTATAACAACATCAAGTTATGATACGCACTTCATTTTTAACTTATGTAATTGAGAGTATCTCCTTTGGCATTTCAACCAACGTGTGACCAGAGTTTGGAACTTGGAGCCTCGGCCAAGCAAACATCTGGCTAATTCCACACCACAAATAGCACTGGAATGCGTTCAACACCTTCCATAGCTGCAATACTTGAAGCATAATTCAAAAATAGACATGACAGCAAATCCCTATCAGTCTAATACCATGAGACAAAATGGAGGACAGATTGGGAAGGGAGTGGTGCAACAGGATGAAAGTGTGAGCATGTATGAGAGTAAAATGAGGGGACAAAAATGGGGAAATAGCTTTAAGTCGAACTAAAATGGAAATTGGTTGAAGAATCCAGACAGGAAAGAAACAGTGCTGTGGTGTTGCCAATTGCAATGCCAGTGTTACATCGTAAAATTCCCCACCCATACTTCTCATCTCATCTCCTCTGAGTAGATGATTCCACAGCCCCGTACCCTTAACACTGCATCATGTTAAAAAGCCTTAATAAAATCTCCCTTTGCAAAATAAAATAAAAAGTCGCACCATCACAGGTAATAATTTTTATTTCTTAATTTCAAATTAAGACATGGGAATCAAATCTAACAGGTATAGACAGTGGAAAATAAAAGAAAAATGAGCATACATACCTGTGTGCTCATATTTATGTCGCAGAAGGGAACTGCTTTTCTGGAATGTTTTGTCACACAAGTCACATGCATACATGCCACTTTCTGTCTTCTTGATCTTCTTTCGGGACAGACAGGAATCTGAATCTGTCATGTCATCCAAGCCTGACATGTAATCTGTAGTTCCATCAAGCAATTCCCCCTAAGATAACATACATTTTTATTAGAAAACCCACTGACCTCCAACACAAATAAATACCTTGCGCTGTCTCTTGTGATTTCACAATAGGCAAATGCAATACCATATATAAAACATTTAATTTACAAGGCTCAAGTCTGAAAAGGCATTAAACATGAGAGGCAAATGAAAGAGATTTATACATGTATTAAATGCACAAAGTGAGTTTTGTCTCTTGTTTGTGCATTTACGGGTTTTGTAAAATAAATTTGGCTCAATGCAGAATTCTTTTACTGGAAACTGAAAAAAAAAAGTATTAGTTACTGATAAGGCTTACTGTGTCTGTAGCCTTGTGAGTAACTGCCTTGTGACATTCTTTTAAATTATCAGTGCTGATTACACACTTGCAGGAGCTATATTAAATATCTTTATCCTATATGGTTATGATTTATTGTTAATGCAAACAGGCTGGCGAGAAAGGTCTATAATTGCTATGAAAATGACTCCTTGTATGTGAAAACAGAATTTAATTCAACAGTAACGTACATGAAAATGTGCATTATAACATGGCAACATTCATTTTGGCATGAGATGAAGGGAAGTGCTAAAAGTAATCCTGAAGTGTAAAAATACACACACACACACCTTCCCACTTTGTTAGTGCTATTACATTTTGTCGACAGAGATATATTCATTAATACCTGCATAAGTTAAAATTAACTGACTAGTCTGAGTGTATTTGTTAAATAGAACAGCTGCACTATCAAAGTGGAAAGAATAGGTAAATGTAAATTAGCATTCAGTTTACATTCACCTTTATCACTGTAACTTTTATACTGTCATATAATACCTGATTCTCATATTAAAAGCATTAAAATGCTTATTGACTTCAAATTGCACCAATGTTGAAATTAAAAATATCAAATGTTCCTGATTTTTGTATTTAATATTCAGTGCTGGGGGCTAGGTGCGTTCAGATTAAATGAAACATTTTACTTTTAGAACATTCTTCTATTATTACATAGACAATAAAGACACGTTTATCCATATGTTCCACACAACAGTATCCTTTTCAAATTTCATTTAATCCCCAAAATACTATTTAACCACATAACATAACCCACAGAATGGATAAAATGTGAACAAAGTTCATTTGGTAACCCCAATACCCATTTCAGCATTAGGCTTATGGCTTTGGTCTCAATAAGAGTTAAAATAAAGGATATTGTTGGCTGGATTTTCTTTCCGAGTGTGGCAATTGTTCTTCAAAAAAACTAATGGTTTTTCATATCTTTTAAATACTACTCTTCCATATTGTGCTACAAATAAACATTATCCAGATGAAAATACACAATTAAGCTATTCTATCTCATTTTTGTGCTTCAAATTGATCTTACTCTCACCAGGATTGAATAAAATGTTATTGCATCCATTATGAGCTCGTGGCATTTCAATTGCATATCAATCTATCACAACATCTACTGTGCTATTTGGATGCTGTTCTTTGCAAAAAATAAGTTTCAGAAATGTGACAGAATCAGTCAGCTGCCGTTACCTGGAACGTTTGCTTCCGCTGATACTTTCTCCTCTGTTGCAATTCTGCAAACGTAGCTGCACCTGTTCCATATGTGTAGGCCATGTGCGGGAGGAAGCCCATTTGTTCTAGCCCTGGGTATGGTCGCAGACCTGGAACACTAGACTGGACTGAGGGCAAGAAAGCGGCCGGGGAAAATGCGTTTTGTGGCGGAAGCGTTGTGTACAACGGTTTGGCACTAAATGGATTTATGCTGAATACTGGCTTAGTGCTTTTCTCTAGGGTGTTGTTAGTATTAGGCAATTCCTTCTTCAGGAAAGTCAAGTTCAAGGGCTCATCTGGATTCTCTGATGGATAGGAAATACTGTTATGGTCAATAAGAATACTATTGGTTTTATTTCTTATTTTTCCTGTGACAATACTTTTATGTTCATTCCTTTGTTTTGGCAAAGACAAGTCCAGAGGCTCAGCCTGAGGTTCTTCTGAAGAGAAGCTGTTTGGAGTGTATGAGCTACTATGGGAGTTCTTAGAGGAAGTAGAGGAAAGATTCAAAGGGGAAGGAGTATTGCTCCTTGAGTGGTCCATCTTATCACCAATTGGTTTAATACTGTTAAACTGAGAAGATTTTATAAGCCTGAGAGGTGCATCGCAATTTGTAACACTGTTATGCAGTTCTGCTATTGACGGTGACGTAATTGAGTCCATCGGCTTTAATGCTGTTGTTGGATGCCTAATTGACAGACAGTCTTTACTTATGAACATTTCGGTGGCAGCAGATGCCAACTCAAAACTGGTCCGATCCAGTGGCGGTGACCTGGAATTAGAGAACTGGTAGACCTTCCTCTGCTCAAACCATTCTTTTACAAAATCCTGAGGGAGGCCAACGGCAATGGAAATTTTCAGTAGTTCTTCAGAATTTGGCTCCATATTCATGGCATAATAAGCTTTCAATACAGACATGTGGTCCTTATAAGCATTTATGGGGCTGGGAATACCTTTTTCTGAAAGAAGGGATGACAACATATAAGCTTGCTTTTCACCCGGCATTCCTGTTTTATTAGTAATTACAACTTCACTTGGTTGAAGAACAGCCTTGATTTCTTCATTCATCTTGCACATGTAGCGTTCATGCTGATGTAAGGGAATGGGACCAGGGAAAGCCTCCCTGCAAAATTGGCAGGAGTAAGGAGATGTGTTATTGTTGTCAAATGTCTTTTCCTCCATACCGAGATCTAATGCAGAACAGCTCATGTTACGTAACCTGTCCTTTTTCAAATTGCTCATTTGCCTTTGTGAGTCCGTGCTCAAGCTCTGAAGACAAGCTTTGGCTTCATTCACCTTTTCTAGTGTGTAGTCAATAATACTTTTAGTGGCACCATTATGGCTGACAACTGGAAGACCAACAGATGGCATAACAGGGGAGGTAACTCCTTGTTCCTCGGCCAAGGAAGCTTGAGAGGCTGGCTCTTTCACATGATAACCTTTAAGTCTTGAAATCTCTTCAGACTTGCAGTCCATTTTTTGCCTACACACTGTATTGTCAACAATTTTGAGGACCTTTTGGACTTCACTTAAGTTACTGCTTGCTACATTTGAAAAGCTTAGTATTGGTGCTTCCATCCCTACTCCTAAGTGCTGCATTGGACTTAGAACTGAAGTGTTGATTGACAGTGGGCTGCTAGCTCCTACTCCACCATTTGGGAAATTACCAAACCCATGGGAAGTCATCATGGCCTTGTAGTCATTGAAATCTAGTGGCTCTGTCTTGATTTTGAGTAGTCCTGATTGCTCGGGAATACCAAGAGGCTTGCCGTTCTCCAGTTTATGCCTCAGTTGTGTAATTGCTGAATTGGTAGGAGAGGAAGAAGCTGAAGTAGGAGAAGAGCCCGGCTTTAAGCTGGTTCGCATCCTGCCATTGACAGAAATCAGGCCAATGCACTTCTTGCTACTGATGTGAGAGCTGTAGGAACCGGAGTGAGAAAAGCGCTTCTTGCAGTTTGGACACTCATACGGCTTTTCACCTGAAAAACGTTTTAAGCAATTAAATTTAAACTTGTACAGCATTTGGTAATCACATCAACATTATGTATTTCAGCAAACTAATGAGTGAAACATACATGAGAAGAAATCAAGGAAATTTACAGCATGGAGGGTAGCCATTCAGTCTATCATATCTGTGATGACCCACAAGGAGCCACCCAGCCTAGTCCCACTTTCCTGCTCTTGAACTTTAGCCTTGTAGGTTATGGCACTCCCAGTGCAATGTGCAAGTACTTTTTAAATATTACAGTGGTTTCTCCCTTTGTCATTCTTTCAGGAAGTGAGTTCCAGATCTCCACCACCCTCTGGGTGAAAATAAGATCCCCTTGAATTCCCTCTTAGTTCCCTACCTCTTACCCTAAATCCATGCCAACTGGTTATGGACCCCTCAACCAAGGCTAATAAGTCTTTCTGATCCAATCTCTCTTAGACCCCTTAGAATAGTTTTATCCACTTCAGTTAAATCTCTCTTCTGTCACAAAGAAAACAATCCTCCTATCCAATCTGAGATTCTCCAGATGAAAGAAATGTACCTTAACTGTACAAAAATAATGACATTTAATGGCTCATTATATTTAATATACTATAAGGTTGCTACTTCACCCCAAATGTCATAAAAAATCATAGGGGTAATTTAACAAATTTGTGCTCTTGCTGTGGAGCTCCGCTCACTTGGAGCACCTATCAGGATTTCAGGAGAGGAGGTCATGTGTCCCCGTAGGGCTTTCTGGAAAATAATTTTAATGGACAGATATCCTGCAGGGATCACTGGTGCCCGCTCCTGTAGTTCCAGTGTGCATTTCTGGCAGGTGAAACACCACACCGAGAGTCTTTTTGTAAAACTTAACCTCATCCTTCAAAGCACAACTTTCATCCAGCAGAGCAAGAAACATTATGCTCACCACTATGAATTCGCAGGTGTTCCTTCAGATGGTGTTTGTACTTAAAGGCCTTGCCGCACTCTGTGCATTTGAACTTGCGATTACCAGCACCGTGGGTCAGCATGTGGTGCTACGGAGAAAGAATACTGAAATGAGTCTTGCGCACAGCTTGGTGAAATTTGTGAACAGTCACACCTAACAGAACAGACATGCCAAATGGACCCCATTTACATACAGACATTCTAGATACCAGAAAGCTTCTCAATCGGTTTGCCTCTCATACTGTTGTCTTTGAAAGAACTGTTAACCACTTCAGATCTCACATTATACACAAAAAAGACAATTTCCAAAAAAAAATAATTGCCTCATGAGGTACAACAACCATAAACAATTCCTTCTGTACTATAACCATTCTATTGTTCTATTATTGACACATTTATGTCAAGTGTCATATGGATAATGTAAAATCAGAAGCAAAAGTGTATTTTTTTATTGGGACCTTTTTGATTAAATGTAGATGAAGTATCTTAACAGTAGCAGGTTAATAGTTAAAACTAATTAATATTCAGTGCTTTGTTACATGGTGTAAAAACAAAGTTAAAATCTCAACAGGGCTGACCTTTCTTAAACATCTGGCAGAAAGCACAATATGAAAATTAACTGGCAAGAAATTAAATTGATAGCAACGGATACTCAAGGTAGGAGGTCAGCTTTCTAAAGTGGCAAGATACAAAAGCTTTGCAAGGGAACAGTGCTGAACAGTGTGACAACTGCTAGGGTGTGCTGACTCTTCCCACATTCCTGGTGAGACAGATGGTGTTGGACAGGACACAGGGAGGTTTGTTCAAACAGCAGCAACCTTCAAAGATCAAGCAAACCCTGGCCTGCAGAGCGCCAATGAGGGACTGGTGCTCATATGTTGCTGAGCTGCATAAACAAACAGCAACAGCTGCTTTGTCTCCCCTCAATCCTTGGAGGACTGATGCAAACTTTAGTTGCGCCTCTGTTAATATGATACAATCATTTGTAATTACTAAGTGGGAGTACCGTGATCAAATTAGGGGGCCTTTTTTTCAATGTTCAAGTTAAACAGAAATAAATAAAATTTAAAAGTGGGGATAGGAAGAAAAAACAACACAGGAAACACACTGGGCAAAATAACCCAGCCAAAGACACATAAAATAGTGTGACTTTGTGACAAGAAAACATAGGTATATACTTTTAAAAAGATTCTTTCACAGCATATTTCAATCTTCAGATAAAATAATGATGGGGTTTATATTCAATTAAAATAATGTAAAACAAAAATATTTTTTGTGAGGCCTCCACAGATATTTAAATGTTTTTACAGTGATGGAGTGCTGTCAACTACAGCTGCATTGTTATCCCAACGTCAGTGGCATTCTTTAATATAACTGATTCAACCTCCAGTGACTTGTCAGCATCGACAACTCACATTATCCTTAATTCCACGTGCAGCCAATGAGCCCTGGTTAAACCAAAAAATAAAGATGCAGCTTCCCTCACTTTTCGCATTGGGAATAATGGGTCTCCACTGTAGATTTATTGGAGTGGTTGAAATCGAAGAAAAATAATGTAAAGTGGCCTATGGAGCTTGTGTGCGTTGGTTTGAGTGCTGTTTGCTGGATCCAATTTTATCATGTTAAAGTGCCATCAGTAAAATTGAGAACATCATTATTCTATAGGTGGGGATTATTTTGCTGACAAAGGGCAACTGTAATACTGGTATTTGAACCTTTAAAAGAGAGTAGGAGTCAGGTTCAAAATATTACAGTCATCCTTAATAACAATGCCGAGATAAAATGAGCCTTGTGTTTTTAATAAGGCACATTCTGTCATTTCTGGAAACATTTTTAAATCAGTGGTACAGGCTCTGCACCAAAAGGTGATAGAGAAACTATCATTTAAAATAAAATTACAGTGCTTTATTTAATATCCACATGAAATAGAACTGTCATAAGAGAACAAAACAAATCACAATATATTACTGCTGAAAGTTTCCAATGGATTTTTTTCTCTGCAAGGTCTTGGATAATTATCCTATCTTCCAAAGAAACAAAGCTGTCATGTGCAAAGGTAAATATTTGAATGAAATCATTCTGTAAAATGATAACAATGGAATAAGTACACTTTTACACGACTATTTACAATCTGTGGTATTTCACATCTCTCAGGAGGAGGCAGAGGAAGTTACACTGCATTACACAAATGGTTTAGTAATTTTTAATCCAAAGCAAATGTTCCATTGAGAGCAGTGCTATGGATGTGTCAAAGAACGGGGACCAGTTCTGTGTAACCTTCCTCCTTCCTCCGCCTGAGTACATAGTATTACAACAACAAAGACATTTGATAGGTCTCTTTCAAAAAAGGATTGGGGAGGGGAGAGAGGCATTGGTGGGGAGAATAATTCAATTAATGGTTGACAAAATCAAAAAGTAGATTTAAATGGCAATCTCAGAATATTTGTTTAGTGGGACTCAACCAAATCATGGCTGGAGGAAGTTGGCAATAATTATTAAAATAGAAAAAGTACAACAGGTAGAGAAAGCAAATGATCAGCAGAAGTGGTAACTTTATTTAAAAACTGTTGCTTTCAGCTAGGATGGTTTGAATTGGCTAATTTGATTAAACAGTGCGAGCACAACGGTATAGTTGAGGTGGCGCACCATTTTAATGATTTTGAAAACTAAGGTAAAACCCCAAACTTAAGCTAAACTTAAGTTCAAGTGCTGATAATGTTTCTAAATTGGATATTAAAATGCTCATTCAATCGTGAATGCATGATATTAAATCATCCTGGAAGAGACCATCAAAAAACCATTTAAACCTAAATTAGAGCTATTACCATTAAAGATTTGCATCTTCAAAATGCCATAAAAAATTAATAGCCAATGGCAATTAAAATGATATTTATCCTCTAAGGGTTACCCATACCCATCCAGGAGCCCCACCTGATCTCTCCCTGGCTTGTGTGTGGCCATATGTCGTTCAAGCTGGGTGCGGTAGGCAAATGTGTAGTTGCACAGGGGGCAGGCGAAGTTGTCCTCGTTCTTTTCATGTCGATATTTAATGTGCTCCTTTAGTGATGTCAAGCGCTTGTAGCCCCGGTCACAGTATGGACAGGTCAGCAGTTGGGCAAAAGCATCTGGAGTTCCAGGTGGCAGGTCTGCAGCCAGGGAGGGGAAGGGGAAAGCACAGGCCAAGAGGTCAGCAATCAATGGCAGTTAATGGGATGACTGCCCGGATGGTATGACTGGAATCGCTGCAATCTGCTGCTTCAAGTGCCATCATTACAGTGGCCTCTGCACACTTCGATTCCCCATACACACCCAGGCCAAGCTTGTATGTGTCATTTCATACTGTGTCTGGAACTTCAGACGACAATTTGATATACTTTTTTTTAAAAATGCACTTATTCTCAATAATTCCACTGAAACTTCTGACACACTTACAAGAAAGCTCGGCCACATTACTTAATAGTCCAACATTTATAAATGCAAAAGGATAATAATCTATGACCAAACAATACAGCATTTTAAAATAGCCATTTCACATACCATAATTAAAAAGAAAGCAAAATGCAATCACTTTTCTTTTTTGACTTTTTGTTTTGGAGGCATGACTAATTCTGAATTACGTCTTCACATCATGTTAATGTCAGTGAGAATAATAATATGTTGAAATCTCCCATCGAAATATTCAAAAGGAAGCCATTTTGCAATAAAACCAGAATTTTTTTAAAAATCAGTCACTTCTTGCAGTGAACACTACAGGAATTTGCAAGGATTTTGTTTGCACTGTACACTTCAGAGGGAGCATTTGGCTCTCACTGGGGTGACATGAAAATAATAAGAAAGTGTGTACAACCGTGAATATTTTGTGTGAAGAGAAAAAGTGGCAGCAGGCGGGAATCGACTAAGAAGGAAAAAACATTCAAAGGTAAAACTGGAGTTCTTTGAAACCCGGGAATAGTGTGACAATGCGGAATCCATTGAGTGCACTTGCATATGTGAAAACAGCATTAGTCACACAGATTCAAAAATAAATAAGATTAATGATTAAAAATATGAATAGTATAAAGCCCACGTAATAAATGGCAAGGTTGAGCTTTTTTTTAAAATGGAAGAATACTGTGCCTTTGAAAGTTAGGCCATTCAAGTTTTTTTAACTATCAGTTAATGGCCAGGCAAGGCAAATCTTAACACCTCTGTGTTTATTGCTCCCAAACTGAAGTACAAATTTAATCTCTCTACAAGGGCCTCGCTTAAGGAAAAATAAAAGCTGGAACTATGTTTGAAGTTTGGGCCATGCATAAGGTGGAAGCATTTAAGGTTTTAAATGACAACCTGAGATTACAGCAAGAGGCATGGAAACTGGTGACAACCACGTCATCTCCCTAAAATCAATCATGCTTTTCTCCCCATCTGCTGGCTGAAACTGGCCCATTTATACCGGAGGCCAATAATGCTTTTAAAATATTCACAGCTGCACTCTGGTTGCTACTCTGGGGTATAAATGGGGTGTAGTTTTATGATGTTGTTATAACCCAAACAAATTGCAAACTTAACAGAAGGCAGGAACTAAAAAGCATGTTAGTCGAGTCCATCTTGTCTATTTGAAATTTGTACCCAACTTTCGATAATAGATATTCCTCTCATAATAGTGGGTGTTGGATGTAATTTTTCAATTTTGTTCAGGTAAGGTGATTTAAGTGTTACTGTTGATATTAGTGGTTACCAACAATCTGGGTGGCATGGTGGCACAGCGGTTAGCACTGCTACCTCACAGCGCCAGGGACCCGGGTTCAATTCCGGCCTCAAGTGATTGTCCATGTGGAGTTTGCACGTTCTCCCCATGTCTGCTTGGATTTCCTCCGGATGCTCCGGTTTCCTTCCACAGTCCAAAGATGTGCAGGATAGGTGGATTGGCCATGCTAAATTGCCCCTTAGTGGCCCAAGATGTATAGGTTAGAATTAGCAGGGTAAATACTTGGGGTTACAGAATAGGGCCTGGGCGGGGTGCTCTGTCAGCGAGTCGGTGCAGAATCGATGGGCTGAGTGACCTCCTTCTGCACTGTAGGGATTCTATGAAAAGGGCAGACTATTGGAAAGTCCAATCCTTCTTGTGATTTACCAACCTTGAAGCGCAAAAAACTTCATAAAGGGAAGATTCATATAGAATATTGCAGGTGAGACAGGCACAGATCTGGGATGTTTCTTTGGAAGGAAAATGGAGATGGGAAGTGTATTCTTTTGGGGAGTCTGAGTGAGAGGACCTACAGGTAACAAATTTGAAACCTGACATCCAGTTAGTTGTTTTGGAACACATCTGTCATGGGAATGTTTTGATTCTAAACACCGCAGGGTGGTAAATTCAATAGTTCAACCTGGCAGCTGGTGTTGAAAATAGACCATGTGGACCCAAAGCAGATTTATCCCATTCCTGACAGTTCAGAGGGAAACCCAGGTCCTTATTATGTCAAAATGTATTGCCTAAGCTGAGCAGCTTTTTAAAATAGATTTTCTTTCGATTTCTTTGGCCGAATTCTTTTCCCTGCTCATCTGCAAAGTCAAGAAATTTGGCCAAATAGTTGGTAGCAGTTTAGGATTAAAGCACCTTACAATTTTTGAAGTGGGAACAAGCAACTTTAACAGCAAACTTCAACCTTGGTATGCAACATAACACTCATGTATTTCTCAAAGACATTTTATAATCTTGTGATCACTATACTTACAAATTTGTTGCTTATTATGCTCACCGACTAGGGGAGTCAAGTCTTTTACCTGCCTGTTGCCAACTGAATATGTATGGGATGTGGTTGTCGTTGGCTAGGTCAGCATTTATGGCCCATCCCTAATTACCCTTGAGAAGATGGTGGTGAGCTGCCTTCTTGAACTGCTGCCGTCCCTGTGGTGTAGGTACACCCACAATGCTGTTAGGGAGGGAACTCCAGGATTTTGACCCAGTGACAGTGAAGGAACAGCGATATATTTCCAAGTCAGGATGGTGAGTGACTTGGAGGGGAATTTCCAGGTGGTGGTGTTCCCAGGTATCTGCTGCCCTTGTCCTGCTAGATCGTAACAGTCGTGGGTTTGGAAGGTGTTGTCTAGGGAGCCTTGGTGAGTCCCTGCAGTGCATCTTGTAGATGGTACACACTGCTGCCGCTGTTCGTTGGTGGTGGATGGAGTGAACGTTTGTGGTTGGGGTGCCAATCAAGCGAGTTGCTTTGTCGTGGATGGTATTAAGTTTCTTGAGTGTTGTTGAAGCTGCACTTACCCAGGCAAGTGAAGAGTATTCTATCACACTACTGACTTGTGCCTTGTAGATGGTGGACAGGCTTTGGGGAGTCAGGAGGTGAGTTACTCACCGCAGGATTCCTAGCCGCTGACCTGCTCTTGTAGCCGCAGTATTTATATGGCTAATCTAGTTACATTTCTGGCCAATGGTAACCTCCAGGATGTTGATAGTGGAACATTCAGTGACGGTAATGCCGCTGAATGTCAAGGGGCAATGATTAGATTTTTTCTTGCTGGAGATGGTCATTGCCTGGCACTTGTGTGGCATAAATGTTACTTGCCACTTGTCAGCCCAATCCTGGATATTGTCCAGGTCTTGCTGCATTTGGACATGGACTGCTTCAATATCTGAGGATTTGCGAATGGTGCTGAACATTGTGCAATCATTAGCGAACATCCCCACTTCTGACCTTATGATGGAAGGAAGGTCATTGATGAAGCAGCTGAAGATGGTTGGGCCTAGGACACTACCCTGAGGAACTCCTGCAGTGATGTCCTGGAACTGAGATGATTGACCTCCAACTACCACAACCATCTTCCTTTGTGCCAGGTATGACTCCTTCCAACGGAGGGTTTTCCCCCTGATTTCCATTGATTCCAGTTTTGCTAGGGCTCCTTGATGCCATACTTGGTCAAATGCTGCCTTGATGTAAAGGGCAGTCACTCTCACCTCTTGAATTCAGCTCTTTTGTCCATGTTTGAACCAAAGCTGTAATGAGGAAATGGCTGGAATGAGAAAAACAGCTACTGTTTCACAACTTATCAACTCAGTTTGTTGTTGTGTATTATCTAGACTACTCATCACACTAACATAAAGATCACACATTTAAAAATAAATAAAGTGTTAATAGTAGAATGCCCAGTTTCAATGCTAGAATGTAAATACATATTTAAAATAAATAAGTATTTGGTGCTGTAGTATATGCCCTTTTGTTTGTAGAAATTGATACTTTTTATAAGAATTGGGTTATATTAAGGGGGACGGCTGCTTTGCTCTATGTTATCTGAAATGGCCCAGAATATTAATCTCAGCAATATTTGGGTAGCATAAGGATGCACTTGCACCACAAAGAATGTAGAAATGTTTAGACATATGTTTTGTCCCATAAACATTGTGCATTTAAAGATGTATACTTAATATATTTTTTTACATGGTGGGAATAACTTTTCAGAAATATTATCATCCCCGTTAAACAACAATTGCTACTACTGGAGAACTGCGGAAATAGTCAGCTAATGGAGGCAATGCTTCAACTTAATAGGAAATGGACATTTTAAGGGTAGAAATATTGTTTTTGCAATATGGTTTCTTTTGGTTAAACTCACAATATGCAGTGAGCTTGGAACAGCCCTGTAAAAGCTGCCCCACAACAGTTCCTCAAATGATTCAATTAAAAATGAGCTTCAAAAATGAATGTCCATTCAATTCTGATATCTTCAGTCTAATTTGCTACATTCTACCAATACAGCAGTGCCGATTTTCATCCCTGTTGTTTTTTGAAGAGTGGCAGTCCAAAATGGAGATGCGCCATTCATCACCCGATTGCCACAAGCATGCTTTCAGAGCAAGCCAAGAAACAAATGAGCATGCCCCACATTAAAAATTGGTGGATGCCAACTGAAATATGCCGATAGAGGTTTTACACTATGGAAACACTCCAATTCAATTTTGGGTACACCAAAGAGTGGAGCATGCATTCTTTGTGCTTCATCCAATGAACACTGAGTTGACAAACCAGCAGGTTTATAAGGGACTGTTGCAGGCCACTCTCAAACCAGGGGACAAATCACTCTGGTGGTCAAAAATGAACATTAATGCTTCTTCGTCCACCCCCATCAATGTGTTCCTAATTGCTACCTATCCCTCTGTGCCCACTTTCCTGCACCCCCTCCCCCCCCCCCCCCACCACCCCCATCCCCCTCCCACTAACCCCACACCTGCAGTGCAGTCAGGTTTCCTTCACTATTTACCCACCTCACCCCCAACTCGGTGAACTGTTTGTCAGTGCTCATCGAGCACTTGTAGCTCATCGGGAGAACCTGTAGTGAGGCCAAACCAGGAAATGGTTCGGGTCTCTCACTGCTGCCATCGGGTGGGCAGTTCAATCACTTCACCCACCTCAATACGCACACTAAGTGAGATGTGCCCATAAATGTCTACATTCTTTGTGGTGCAAGTGCAGCTTTGTGCTACCCAGATATTGCTGAGATTAATATTCAATGGACCATTTCAGATAGCGCAGAGCAAAGCAGCTCTCCCCTTTAATACAACCCAATTCTTATAAAAAGCTTCAATTCCTACAAACAAAAGGGCATATATTACAGCACCAAATACTTACTTATTTTAAATATGTATTTGCATTCTAGCATTGAAAATAGGTATTCTACTATTAACACTTTATTTATTTTTAAAATGTGTGACATTTATGTTAGTGTGATGAGTAGTCTAGATAATACATAAAATGGTTTTAAAGAGACCAATTTTGATAAACAGTTATCTAAGTCACATTTGCAAAGGTAGGAATGGGTGGTGGGACAATTAATCTACTGATTAAGTGAGCGTTGTGTGCATGAATTGCAAAGCTGTAAATGTCTGTGTAAGAAATCATGCTTGCAAAGCAGCTATTCTGTCTGAACATTCGTAAATATCAATAGTAGAGTACTTTTTACTGCCACACTAGTTAAAAATAATAATAAACATCTACCCTTTGGACCTGTTCATCTTTTTAATTTTCCACTACTTTGTTTCTGATGTTCCCTACTCTATCCCTCATGTTTCAGGAGTGGTGAATCATGCTGGGTCCTTTTGTATTGGCATATGTAAGCATTTTTCAAATCTGCTTCTCAACAATATGTGCCAGTCCTGAGGCAAATTGAGACCATCATAACTGAGCCTGAGTGCCCTTTACAACTTGCGTGCTTTCAGCTTCAGTTGGGTTTTGTTTGTAGAAAGTGTGGTGATCTGAGCTAGTTCTCTTTCTAAACCAGGGACGCTTAGATCAGCACCAGCAAGAGCACCTGGTTATCTCTTTGCTGGCTCAGTGTCAAAACTGATGACAGACTTCTCAGTCTTGTTGTTTTAAACTAACTAAGCCTGGGGAGTTCCAAAATTGAGTGCCCTTGCACTGCCTAACTCATTGGGCTGGATTTCACAGCCCCAATCCCGCACCCACATTGCAAGAACTGGCTGGCAGCCAACAGACCTGAAAGGACCCTGTCCCACAGCCATAATGGAGCAGAAAGTGGGACTTGATCTCCTCAGAGGGAAGTCCTGCCCTCAACAGCTGCCAGGAATCTGATAGGCTGACAGCTCGAGCAGTCCCAGCGGCGCCATAACTCAGTAGTGGGCACTGCTGGTACTGCAAGGAGGTCCTGGAATGAAGAGGGCATGGATCCTGGAGAGAGGGACTGGACCTGGAGGGATTGGAGAGCCCAGGGAGGAGGATGAGAGCTGCCCATCTGCTGTCTTATGGGGAACAGCTCAGGGGTGGACAGAAAGGCTTGATACCCTTCATAGTTTACATATCCCCCCCATACTCACTGAAAAAATGCACAGTGGAGGTCCGTAAAATCCAGCTCGCAACTGCACTACAACATTTGGTGGAGGTTTACAGCCCTTAATGTCGATGAGACTTTTGAACAACTCGCCCCATTTTGCGACCCCACTCCTGCCAGAGGAGGGGGTTGAGGGGCATTACTGGCAAATTAGATCCTATTCTTATCCAACATCCGTCCACATCTCTGTATTTTCCAGCAGGAATCATTGGAAAACAGCAAAGATGAGGAGCTTGGTTGTTTAACCCCTTCCTAGTCCTGGGTCAGGGAGCATACATGCAGTGCCCCAAATGCTGCCCCAACTCAATTTGCCTAAGGCAGCCTATGTCAGGAATCAGACTGACCTCACTTACTCACTTACTACACTGGTTGATGTATTTAATCATTGAAAACCATGGGTGGCAGTGGTGCGGTCTCATTTTTCAGTATAATATTACACTGGTTATATGGGGTGGCACAGTGGTTAGCACTGCTGCCTTACAGCTCCAGGGATGCAGGTTCAATTCCAGCCTCAGTCACTGTCTGTGTGGAGTTTGCACTTTCTCCCCATGTCTGCGTGGGCTTCTTCCGGGTGCTCCGGTTTCCTCCCACAGTCCAAAATGTGCGGGTTAGGTTGACTGGCCATGCTAAATTGACCCTAATGTCAGGGGGATTAGCAGGGTAAATGTGTGGGGTTACAGGAATAGGGTCAGGGTGGGAAGGTGGTCAGTCAGTACAGACTTGATGGGCCAAATGGCCTCCTTCTGTACTGTAGGGATTCTGTTCTATTCTAATGTGAAAAATTCTGATACTGTCCAAAGGAGACAGTGTGAGTGATTATCTTATGTAATAATCAAATGAACAGGATAATGCCTTTAAAACGACTCTTTCAAATGGGTACATGCTTAAGTGGAGTCAACAGTATCAAAGTAAATGGTTATAAAGTATTCCTACCTACATTGGCTGTTCTCAGTGTGTGACTATTCACTGTTTAAACAAATGCTAAAGTAGTATTTATAAAGTGAATGTGTGGCACAAAACATACCACTATGAAAAATGCAGTGCTTGCAATGACATATCTGACAGTCTATGGCAAAATGTTCCATGCTATATCTGATGCAAGGCCTCTGACGGCTGTTGCAAACCTTCCCAAGTTTGAAGGTAAACACTGAAGCATGCAGTGAATTTATGGTGTACAAATATCAGCGCAATGGCTGCCATTGTGAGAGAGGCTCACCATTTTCCTCCTGCCCATTGGCCTCTGGTGTTCCATGCCGGGACAGTTCCTCGGGTGCTTCTGGATAGATAATGGCTGTATCACTCCGCTGTAAGTATTCCGCAATGCTAACCGCATGGCTGTCTCCTTCTTCAAGCTTCCGTTTGGCAAAATACTCCTCAAAATCTGACGTGCAATCTATACTCTTTCCTAAAATAATACATTGAGAAAAGGAAGGAGGAAGAAGAATGTCAGTCCAATCTTTCTGTACAAGCCAGAGTGACTTGGCATCTAGCAGGTCACAATGTGCAGTTCAGAAGGCCTGCAATTCTACTTGGAATTTCTGCTTCCCCATACTGTTTAGCTCTTGTGGGAACTCTAACTGTTAGGTGGAGATAGCTGAAATAATCACAAACAAAGCAAATAAAACCACAGTCTTCATTAGCCAGGAAATGACAGGCCCTTATTGGTACATGCTGATTACAAGCCTAAACTGCCTGACTTGCTGGCATGCCAAGTTTTACTTCTGTTTTCCTCAGCCTTGTTATCTTTCAGGGTTTTTCCTTGAATTTTTTTTTGTTACAGACATTTCAAACTTACGCTGGAAACCTAGGTGCTATTTAAAGAGAAAAAACATTTACTACAAGAAACTATGTATTTCAGTGACAATCTGTCTGCCTACAGCTTCTATGCTCCCAGAAAGAGGATTTTCTCTCCAGTCCAGTAACTACAAGTTTGTGGCATAAAAGATAAAAGTTTGGCAGTGTATTGACACATTATAGTAGTTACTGTCGCATACTCTGTCACACAATAGGAGATAAATTGGATCGACACTGAAAACAGGCAAAATTAACATGTGCCTGTTGATTGCAATACAGGCAGCACGCAAACAATGTGTGCCTCTCTTTTGAATGCTTTGAGCCAATGCTAACCAAGGATGACGAGTGACCTTATCGAGGTTTATAAAATCACGAGTGGCCTAGATAAGGTGAATAGCCAAGGTTTATTTTCCCCAGGGTAGGGGAGTGCAAAACCAGAAGGCAAAGGTTTAAGGTGAGAGGGGAAAGATTTAAAAGGGATCTGAGGGGCGGCTTTTGTACGCAGATAGTGGTGCGTATTTGGAATGGGCTGCCAGAGGAGGTGGTAGAGACGGGTACAATTCCAATATTTAAAAAGACATTTGGACAGGTAAATGGATAGGAAAGATTTCGAGTGACATGGGCCAAATGCAGGCAAATACGACGAGTTCAGTTCAGGAAACCACTTAAAGCTAGCCCGCATTGCTTAAAGCTAGCCCACACTGCTCAAAGCTAGCCCGCACTGCTTAAAGCTAGCCTCCACTGCTTAAAGCTAGCCTCCACTGCTTAAAGCCAGCCCACGCTGCTTAAAGCTAGCCCACACTCCTTAAAGCTAGCCCACACTCCTTAAAGCTAGCCTGCAACTCCGAAAGAGGAAGTGGTTTGTAGTCAAGGCAGATGCTGGGATTCATTTTTGAAGAGAAACTAGGAAAGAGGATTGACACAACAGGAAGAGCGTCTGCTCCATGTTTTTTGGAGCTGAACTGGAAGTTTTGGTGAAGGATATGGTAAAGAGGAAAGTTCTCCTGTATCTGCAGAGGAAGGAGACCTTCCAGACACCTGGTCAAAAGGCAGTAGGAGCAGGTAGCTATGAAAGTCAATGTCAGGAGAAAAGCCTGAAGACCTGGATGCAGTGCCACAAGAAATATAATGCCCCCACATGAGTGGTCAAGATCATTAAATGAATCTTCAAATGTCACAGCTTACCAACTGCACCAGCAGCCATGGCCACTGCTCAAATAATCCCCCATTGCTCACCCACAAATGATCTCTATCAATCAGGCCTCACAGCAGACTGTGGAAGTATTGTTTCAGCATGACAATGGTCTGCTCCACCACATTTCACTTGGCAGCGTGATTTTCATTGGATGCAAACTGTGCAGAGGTGGAGTTGCACACCAGAGTCATAAGCCATATTGTCAATGGATAGCCCTTGTCACCCAGTAGCCACCCTTTGTTTTGTCTTGGCTTAAATGCAGTGGACTGCCATGGAATGAAGGCATCATGATTGCTGCCAGGATATTGGACACTGACTTGCATGACTCATTGCCTATGTTCATGCACCAGCTGGACGTTGAAGGACTGGAATTAATTTGGTTTCTGGCATATGGCATAGTTGACATGTGACATCCAGAAAGCTAAATGCATGCAGTCAATGGCACCCTACACTCTGGTATGTCCTGCAATCCTAGCAAAGATGTGTTTACTCCACCTATTTGGGTTTGGCAAGAGAGACGGAAATGTTGTTAGCTCGCTTTGAATAGAAAACCTGAGTGATTTCCTTCACTCAATTATGTGTGATTGGCAAACTGTGATATATTGCAAGTATCTCCAGCTTCAGCCTGGAAGGCATCAGATGCATAAAGTTTATCGCCATGGTGAACTCCCACTGGCAAAGTGGTCCTTGTCCTGCTTGAGGTTGCAGTTGTGGCTGCAGCATTTTTCAGTGAAGATCTCCTTACTACACCTCACTGATATTCAGCTAAGACAGTTGATCGCAAAACACCAAGGCTGGGTATAGTCCCCCACTGAGAGCCCTTCTTCTCCTTCATCATCCAGCAGCTTGACTTCCTCTGTTTGGCCTCTGTTCATTCTCCATGCCATGTGGCACTCCAAAAGGATCGCCTACTTGTGCAACCACATTTGGGAGCAACTGGTTCGTGTAGAAGCCTTGAATTCAACAAAAAGTCCTTCAGCAGATGCTTACAGACTTTGGCAATTTGAAAGGGCTATAGGAAAGCCATAAACACTTATAGCATAATAACAATGGCCAAATGGAATCAACTAGTAATTAATCTGCAAGGAGCTAGTCTGATGATCACTTTAAATACTGCTTTTTTAAAATTCAGTTACGGAACATGGGCATTTATTGTCCATCCCTAACTAGCCTCCATTTTAGAGGGCATCTGAGAGTCAACCACATTGCTGTGGGTTTGGAGTCAAATGTGGGCCAGACCAAGCTAGGACGGAAGATTTATTTTCCAAATGCACATTAGTGAACCAGATGGGTTTTTATGATAATCGGCAATGGTTTCATGATCATCATTAGACTTTTAATTCCAGATTTTTACTGAATTCAGATTTCACCATCCACCATGGTGGGATTTGAATCCGAGTCACCGGGTCTTGCCCTGGGTCTCTGGATTACTAGTCCAGTAACAAAACTGCTGTGCCACTACCTCCCCAACTGCTGGGTGCTGGTGGGGGGCTCACACCAACTACGTGGGTGCTAATGCTGCACTAATATGACACAGGCACAGTTCACCAACAGACAGTGTTTTGGAGCCATAAAATGGCAAATTTACAAACCAAATTTCTTGCTCAGTGTATTAGAAGAACAACAACATTCCTTCATGGTGAATTCCTGAATTATCAAGGGGAATACCAAGTTAAAGCTAGGTGTTTTCCCACTGTGTTACCCAAAAATCTTCCTATGTTTCTTAGTGGCGAAGTCGAGAATAACAGGTCAATTATCTGCACTCCTCTACATATTAAGCAGAAAAATGGCCAGCAATGGCTCTCATGGAAGTTATAGTGTTGGAGTGGGTAACAGGATTGGTGGTATGAATGTGAAGAGCACAGAGTTGAGTGGAGCACTCTTGCTGCAACTGGCTTGACAGAAAAGTTGTTTTTATTTTTAAGTTCCATTTAAGTTCCAGCCAAAGGGACCACTGAAAGATCACAAGTCCATCAGGCCTTTGATAACATATTTAATAGATGATGTCTTTCAATAGGCATTAGGCTGCAAATTGATATATTCAAGCAGCTTTATCATTTTTTTAGGCCACAGAAAAATGAATGCACAAAGCCCGAACAGACTGGATACAGATCCCACTAACTTGGGATGCTTTGAACCTATGTTACGCTGAAAAATGGGCACAATACATCCCAGTCTTTATGCCATAATCTAAGCTAATGCTTCATTACAGCATTGAGAGACTGCTGCATTGTTCCTACTTATTTTTCAAGGCCAGCATGGTCACTAAACATAAATACTAACAGTCCTTGAGTCATGATCTAGTCAAGACCAAGGAGATAGAACACATTTATTTGTTCCTACTCAAGTGTACTTATCTATGGTAAAATGGAATGCCAGATCTAAATCTAATCACCCGTGCTCACAAATTTGCACCAATGGACTACACACCCAAAGCTATCAGAAAGGTTATTGAAATGGTGGTGCTGTGTCCCGTAAAGAACAGGTAAAAGGCCATAAATTCACAGTCCGGCAGAAAATTATAAAAATAAAACTGCCAACCATTTGTCTAAAGGGATGAAGTAATAATAGGGACATTTGTGAATTACATTTCCAGCATGAATTTAAGCAAGTACTGAACAAAGGAAAAGGTCTCAAATTTTACAGTTTTTTCCATATTTATAATTTTCAAACTTTCATGAGAACTTTGCAGTTAATCATGTTAAAGAATAAAAGTTATGGGAGTTTTAAACATTTATTGGCAAAATGTTGCAGCTGAACATCCTATGTGAGTTGGAGAAGCTGCCCTTTCTTTGAAGGTTTGAGGAAATGCAGAAACACACCTGCTGATTGGGGTTTTAGGAGTGGAAAGTGGCCGAAAATATGTATTTAAATTTATCTTTATTTCTGATGCATTTGCAAAATCAGAAACAGCTTAGCTTGTTGCTTCTGTTTATTTCAAAACCTGTGACCAGTTTTCACGAGATTAGCAAAATATGTCATAGTGCAACCAGCTACTGGTAAAGTTCCCATCTGAAGCTAAATTTAGACCGAAACGTATGTCTCTGTGGTTCAGTGTCGCAACTTTGATTTGCATTCTGGAAAACACCTTGATGAGCTGCACAAAAAAGTGTTCAACCTACTGACTGAGAGAAAGGAGCTCTTCTGCAGACACCTGCACCAGGACTGTGAGCTTTCAATATTATTGCGCTATGGCTTTGACGAAAGCTCTTTATCAGGTGGGAAAAATGCTTGGAATGCCCGTGAACACATGGTTGCAGGAATGAGGTCAGCCCCCACTTACAATCAGTTGTTGGATTTACCCAGGATAGCTTTGAACAGCTTAGATCGGAATTAAAGGGACCCGGCTCCGTAAATGTCCACTGTTTAATTTACTGGTGTTTACATATAGAATAGCAAATTTAGACTGCAGGGACACACAAGCTTAAGTGCATCTGCGGCTTTCAAGCCACACACAAGGAACTGAACACATTTGCTTGGTTGGGCGTGAAGCAGAGGCAGAGGGAGAAACTGGTGGGAAAGCACAAGAAGACTTCAACTTTAGGCCATTCTGAATCCAGCCAAAGCCCACAGCTTCACTGGTAGCAGAGTTTCACACAGCCAAGTTAAGACAGGACAAAGAATTTACTTTGCAGTGAGCCTTTTATATCAAAATATCATACTTGTGTAGGGGGCATGAGGTACAGCTGATGTGGTACTCACCTGTACCGTTGCCTCGACCAGGCTGGATTGTGGCTTCAGGCCCCATAGTGTCATACTCTTCCTTCATTTCTTCTGTAGAGAAAAGGGACATAAGAGGCTCAGTACTTGTGAGCTTTTATTGTGGTGTGATAACCTGCGCAGCATTAAACAGCAAACCCCTGGCAAAGTTAACCACAGGAAAGGGTGTTCTAAACACTTGCCCAATGTCTCAGCCTTTCCAATGACTTCTGTCACCCTGGGTCAGGCCAGTACAGCGTGGCAGTGAAAAACAGTGAAGAAACTGAGGATTGAGAAGTGTCAGGCATTAAAACGTAAGAAAGGCATAGGCTTTAATAACTAATCAAACCCAACAATGTTAACTAATCTCACAAAGACAAACACTGAACTAAAGGTATTTCTGGGAAGAGACCAATCAAGATATAACTATTGTACAGTACTATTGCTCATCTCATGTGACTCATGTGAGTCATGAGCATCATAAGTTTTCCACCTGAGGGCACTTGAACCAGCTGAGGGAAAAAAAGACCGACTGTATTTTTTTTGCATAATACCAGTAATGCTCACAATTTCTACTTCACTTACTTCCTCAGTGTCATTTTTAGGTAAAGGGTGAGTGAAGTTGTAATGTCCTGCGCTATCTGTTTGCTGTGTTAACATTCATAAATATGAACAATGTTTACAGATTGCTTTCTCGAGCTCCGTTTTGTTGTTGCAGTTGCATAGACTGTGTGGCACCTTTAGTTAAAACCGCTACAATCATGGCCTTGTAAACAAATCAGACTCAAAACAGAAAACGCACACTGTGTAAAAGAGGCAGTATCCTTTTGGTTGGTCCCTGGAGGGCAGCTTTGGAAATAAAAACAGCACAAACATGCTTTTTTTTTCGCATACCCCCATCATTAAGTTCAAAATAATCTATGTAAATAATAGGACAGGCATAGATGACAGATATTGAAAGGCCTGACCGTTTAGCACTGCTGCATGTTCTCATCACAGATGACGAGAGAGCAGTGAGCTTTTCTGTATTTTTCTTTCAGCTGCCATGCATAGACACTGTGATGTTCAAACAGCCTAATCCAAAAAGGGATATTGTTATTTTCTTAACAATTAAGAGAGCAATGAATCTAATGCACTAATCATTGTGTGTTACTGTCTATCACGCATGGAAAAAATTTCACAGAAGTACTTGGTTCTGGACAAGAAGGGTTGAACAAGCAAAAGGAGCAGGCACACAGGTGATTTATTTGAGCGTCTGTCAGTGATAATGATGTCATGTTTTCCAGCACACTGTGTCCACCCCATTGTGGAATAAAAGAATGTCAAGGACAATTCAAAACACAAAACTTTTATTGTGCTGTAACCGGAAGGAACAGTAAGAACTCGAGCAGGTCAACTATGCTCTTCAGCTGAGAACCTATTTCCTGCTGACAAAAGTATTGTAACACAGGAGAGAGAGAGAGAGAAAGGGAGGCAGTGGATCTGAAAGCGAAGGCAACTTGAGCTAGTGCTCGGGCAGAAGAGTTTTTCTTTGAGTGGCACAAGAATGAAAATGACCAAAGGCCTGGCAGCAACTGGTCAGATTTGAAGCAAGAGATGTGTGTAAGTGTGTGTTGGGGACGGAGAGGGAGAGGGGGAATGCAGTTGGCAGGGACAGGATGTGTTGTATATACCTCAGGTAAAATGATATAATCAAAGGCAGCATCTATGTTGCAGGAAGGTAGATTTACAAATACGCCAGAATCTGCGTTGTTACTATGTGGCACCCAACAACCAGGGCAAGTCGAGGGTCTGTACTTGTGCATGAGAGAGAGTTAATTTTGAATGTTTGCTGTTTTGGGGTCCTCACCCAGCCTTCAACCAGTCAGCTTGTCAATTTTCTAATACCTACAATCTGATACTTTGAAATGAACATTCAAGAATCAAGCACAATAGTACCCTTACCGTCAGGTACTTGGGGATAAAATGATTCCTAAGTCAAAAAGAATCTTACCAATGGCAACTGTTTTCTATCAATTTAACAGAGCTTTTGCAAATAGGCACAGAAACATGACATTTGGTCAATTTATCTCTATTTCTAATGGAACAAAATCTGATTTCAAAGCTCCATTTTAGCTGGGGTGGGATGTAAAGTTCCATATGAGAATGAACAGGTAATAGCAACACAAGTTGTCTTTATGGAGCATGTTTAAGGTAGGGAAACCACTAAAATATTTCACAGGAGCATAGTCAGACAAGAGTTGCCACTGAGCCAAAGAAGGAAACATCAGGACAGTGTGATCAAATGCTTTGTTAAAGAGGTAAGTGTAAAGGAGGGTCTGAAATAGATTTGGATCGATGGAAAGATTTAGGAAGGGAATTCAGACTTTAGGGCCAAGATGGCTAAAGTAATGACCATCAGTGAAGGGAGTGGGCGATTCACAAGTGGCCAAGTTGAAGGAATAGCTTTAGGATGTAACTTAAATCTTCAAGGACATAAATGAAAAAGAAAGGAGTTTGGAGCTGGGGCAGTATTTTCGAAGGATAGATGGGTGAAGGGTAAGTTTTTGATGAGCGGTGGTGATGATGGCATGTTTGATAGAGATCTATGGCTGGGATTTTCCAGTCCTGCTCATATGGATGAGGAACCATTTACAATAGCAAGCAAAATAGGGGACAGGAAATAAAGCGGTATGGTCAGAAGTTTAGTGGGTACAAGGTCAGGAGAACAGCAGGAGGTTGCCATGGACAAGATGTGTTTGGAGAGGGCATAAGGAGTGACGGAGATGTTAGAGAATGATATGAGTTCAGGTGTGGGGGTGGGTGAAAGTTCACTTGGTGGGCAAGGGGAAGGAAGGGGTGCAACAGAGGCAGCTGAATTGGTGGTCCCAATTTTCCTTTAGCAGAGTTGTCAAGAAGCAGATGTTTATTCTGTTTGAAATGCTTAAATATTTGAATATTTCCAGAAGAGTGAATGGTTTAATGGGGACGAACCTAATGCATCTTTTACACTAGGTTTGACGAGAAGAGTTGGCTGCTGACACATGAGCTGTTGGACAGTAAATGGCAAACTCAAAATAACTGCACTAGCTTTGCAAAGGCTGGCAGATGAGAAAATCTGATAAATAATGGATTTTACCAACCATAATCTTTAATGGATCTGATAGGTTTACGTTAAAGTTGATGTTGGCTACACAAGACCAATATTGGGAGCTGACAATATTCGCCCCCAATTCTTTCTCTTGCTTATCCCTAATTGACCTTTGAACTGTATGGCTTGCTCGATCATTTTAGAGGGCAATTAAGAGATAACCACATTGCTGTGGATCTGGAGACACATGCAGGCCAGACCAGGGACAGATGGCAGATTTCCTTCCCTGGAGGATATTACTGAACCGGGTGAGTGTTTACAACAATGATGGTTGCCATTACCAAGACTAGCTTTCCAATGCCGATTTTATTAACTGAATTTAAATTGTACCAGCTGCCATTATGGGATTTGAACCCCTGTCCACACAGCATGAACCTGGGCCACTGGATTACTAGTCCAGTAACAGGGACGGCACGGTGGCACAGTGCTTAGCACTGCTGTCTCACAGCGTCAGGATTCCGGGTTCAACTCCGACCTTGGGTCACTGTCTGTGTGGAGTTTGCACATTCTCCCTGTGTCTGCAAGGGTTTCCTCCCGGTCCTCCAGTTTCTTCCGATAGTCCAACGATGTGTGGGTTAGGTTGATTGGCCAGGCTAAATTAACCCTTGTGATAAGGGGGTTAGCAGGGTAAATATGAGGGATTATGGGAAGAGAGCCTGGGTGGGATTGTGGATGGTGCAGACTCAATGGGTTGAACAGCCGTCTTCTGCACAGTAGGGATTCTATGGTTCTGTGAGTATCACTCTGACACTGTCTCCCTTACATTTAACATGACGATAAGGTGAGATGAAGAAAGATGGGAGGAGGCTTGTTGGAGCATTAAGACCAGCATAGATTTGTTGGGTTCAATTGTCTATTGCCGTGCTTTAAATTCTATGTAATTCTATGTAAAGCCACTTCATAAGATGGATACCGCCGAATCATATTTAAACACGTTTTCATATTCATGCGTTCTTTTCTCAGGTTTCTGGAAAACAATGTATGTGTACCAATTACCTGTGTATGTACTGAAAAAGCACCAGTAAACCGAAAGGTCACAGAACTCTGAACTGGTCCCAGCCGTCAGAAATCAGGAATATTAGTGAGTCTTGAACACATGGATCTGGATCTTTATCATTTTATCAACTATACATATTTTTATTGGCAGGGGAGGTGGTCTGTACAAATGGTTGCATCTGGATGTTGCATTTGATGTACCTGTGAGTTTCCAATTCTATTCAGCACCTGAATCATGTGTTATTATAGAGAGCACTGATTTTCAGTTCCTGGTTCTCCATTCATTGACTGTAACCCCTACATCCCTACTCAGTCACTGCACCCCAAGGGTGATGAGCAACTCACTTGCTCATTTGAGATACGGGGGCGAATTTTCTCTTTCCACCTGCCACGGGAATCTTAGCAGGCGAGAGGCGGACCATGGAAAGGTTCGTTGACCTCGGGCGGGATTTTCCAGTTTCGGGTTGAGCGCGGCCGGAAAATCCTGCCCGCATTCTTTCAACCAAAGGGTGGGTTTAACATATTCTTAGATTGATTCAGAGTACAACATTCTGTAAGTTACACCCGTAATCGACAGTCTGTGCAATTGTTGACCTAAACAAGCCATAAATCTCAAATGTGGAAACCAATTTCCATTCCAAGTCATATTTTAATGAAACAGTTGACAGTCGTCCTGTACCAGTGCTGAGGGTTCTGCATTGTTTCAGATATCATGAATGGTCACTAATCTGTTACTTATTTGCATTTAAAGAATGCCTTTGGCTCAGGGAAAGGGTTAACATGCAAGTAATGAAGCAGGCTACTGAATTTCTAATGCCTGACCATTTCTTCAGAATGTAGCCTCGACAGCTTTGCAGTGGGCGTCCTGCATGTTCTCTTGGGTGACCTTTCACTAGCCCATTGTATTTATTAGCAATCTGGATTACTGCCCAGCCTTAGTGAGGCTGGTATGACGCTGCCATGCCTTCACTTGTGTAGGCACAGCCTGTGTATAGATTGTCTACACATAGTGCTCTGTTCTACGAGAACCTTTAGCATCAATTGCAACAGTGCCAAACAGTGGTATATTTCTAATTTCTTAGTGTTTACATCATAATTTAGAGAAATAGAAAAGCTTAATAACATAACCTCAAATACACCAAGGTACTGAACTGATACTCTGCAAGGCAACACTGCCAAAAGAGTAGTCCACATGGGATACTGCTGCCAATTAAGTTGTGTACCATCTCTCCATCCCATTCCCCACAACATATTGTAGATTTTCTTTCAAATTACTTTTCAATTGGCTAAAGTGCTCTGGGCTAGGGAAGGAAAAATTAGATTGGTTCCCATCCTTGATGACTGTACCCAAGTCCCTACTGGTGGTGCCCATTTGAGGACAGCAGAAGAAGATAACAGCAGGGTTTGACTGCAGTATCTACCACAGTCAGGCGACCTGTTTATGTACATGTGAACAATGGCCCCTTGAATAAGATATCAGAGGACAACAGCCACACATAGAACCCAATACTACTAAGAAGAAAAGGGTGCAAAATCAAACAAAGAGTCTTCCTGATTTGGAGGATTTGGGGAAAATAATTAATGTCCTTGGAGGACTCTTGTATCTTCCTCACCTCACTGAATAGAAGCCCTTATGTAAAAATATTTTGACAAGTAAAAATATCTGGTGACATTCCTTTCAGCAGCTCCGACCGACTGAAATGATTAAAAAATTTATTACAAAACAGTCTGGCAATTAAAAACATATTAAACAAATCTGCATCCCACCTCAACCTTCAACAATGTACTATCCACAGTACAATAAGTTTTTTTATTTGTTAGTGGCAGGTGAGAAGTGTGCAATAATGGGCATCATTGGGCCCATAGAGTCTGTTAGTAATTGGCAATCACATCTTTTATGGCTAATGTATTTTTCAAGGTACTATTATCTAATCTTTGTATTGACATAGTGCTTTATCATGTTGAAATATGTCAAAGCACTTCACTCAATTAATTACTTTTGAAAGGCAGCGACTGTGTTTTTATTTAGGCAATAGGAGAAGTTTCTTTACCCTTCTACCCATGCTACCTGCTGGTCTCATGCACCAACAGATGCTGTTTTTGACAGCAGCTTGGACAATGATTTTTTTGACTGAACAATGCTCTCTATTGTTAACGTCCATTAACATTGTCCTCCATTTCCTGAGTTGCCCCTCACAATTGCCTTCCCCTTCCCGGTTGCACCCCTCCCAAATGCATCTTCCTCCTCTTTAGCAACCTATCTAAGGACAACTCTGGCGATGCAGTGGTCCAACATTCATAGCCTCTAGTCAGAGAGCAGCCTGGGGAGATGTCCATAACTCACCAGTCTGATTTAAATGCAGCCTGACACCCAATATTGAATGCACCTCCGGCCTAACTGTTCAGGCGCAGGGATTAAAATTCTAGCCTGATGTTCTCCCAATATTGACTGCTGTGATGTTATGACAGCAATATTCTTGATTTACCTATTTTTAAAAAATCCCTTCTTGATAATTTGAACTAATTTGTACCACTAAGGTCCTTTAGGGATGGAAATCTGCTGTCCTTACCTGGTCTGGCCTACATGTGACACCAGAGCCACAGCAATGTGGTTGACTCTCAACTGTCTTCCAAGGGCAACTAAGGATGGCAATAAAAGCTGTTGTCCCATGAATGAACAAAAACAAACTATCCCATGGGACAAAAGTAAGTGTAGTGGATTGTAAATGTAAGAGCCTGCAAGATGTCACTTTGTCAAAACTGTAGTATTTTTGTTTGTTTAGATTTGGCGATTGTTCCTTTAATTCCAGTCACAACATACATGCAGTTGAAAGACCACTGCAGCGAGAAATAATGTCACAATCAAATTCAATACCTGTGTTGCTAGACCACATCAAACTCATTTTTATAAAGTAAAGTTTATAAAATTTATTTATTAGTCACAAGTAGGCTTACATTAACACTGCAATGAAGTTACTGTGAAAATCCCCTAGTCGCCACCCTCCGGCGCCTGTTCGGGTACACTAAGGGAGAATTGAGCATGGCCAATGCACCTAACCAGCACACCTTTCAGACTGTGGGAGGAAACCGGGGCACCCGGAGGAAACCCACACAGACACGAGGAGAACGTGCAGACTCCACACAGACAGTGACCCAAGCCAGGAATCAAACCCTGGCGCTGTGAAGCAGCAGTGCTAATCACTGTGCCATCCATACGGTTTTTTGAACCGTCAGCTGAACCAAGCCACTTTTAGATCAACACAAGCTGTTGTTCGGTTAAACCTATTTTTAAAACAAAGTCCCTGTTTTGAAAATCCAAACAAGCAATGGCAACTGGTTAAGAGTGATTGAAACCATGCATTTAATGGTACTGAGAAAACTCAGCCGATTAGAATCTTCACGGGAAAAGGTAAAACAGATTAGCCAGAGAAGAGTACAGGAAAGAAAAGGACCACATGCATAAAAGTATATTTAAAAGAACAACTTTGTATTGGATTGCAACTCTTTTATTGCCTATTCCACTTAAGGAGTTAGATAATACTTCCGTCTGTAAATATGTAATTGTATTATACCAGTTAGATTATTTGCTTGTTCACTTGATATGTTAAAATTAAAATGATGTAATGTTCTTCTGTTTTTAAACACTTGAGAGCGATCCTGTGGAGTTAGTATAAATTCAGATAGCTTTGGAATCAGCAGATAGGATTTTTTATTTGTCATCCCACATTTGGTACTCTTACCTCGCTCTCACAGCTGGATAGACACTCATAAATATGGGGAGTTGGGGCTCAACCATGTGACATGTGACAACTGAAGTAATCTAGAGTGGGAAGATTAGAAAGGGTCCAAAGATTTAACAGCCACCATGAAAAGACTCAAACTGCCTCCAACTTTAGGTCAGTGAAATGTAGAAAGGGAGCTTTTCCACCAGGTGTTAACACGAGAGGTTAAGACGTGGACATAAACTGAGAGACTTAGCAACATAACCTGAATTCTTCTCAAAGTGCTACTGCCTGAAAACACTCCCACAAAGTTAATGGGATGTTCTGAAGAAAGCAAGGCTTTCATTTATAAAGCAATTTCCACAATGTCTGGACATCCTAAAGTGCTTTGCAGCCAATTAAGTATTTTTGAAGTGTAGGCATGGTTGTAATGTAGGGAACAAAGTATGCATTTATAGAGAACAAAGATCAAAGAACAGTACAGCACAGAAAACAGGCCCTTCGGCCCTCCAAGCCCTCCAACTAGACCAATTGTTTGTATCCCTCCATTCCCAGGCTGCTCATGTGACTATCCAGGTAAGTCTTAAACGATGTAAGCGTGTCTGCCTCCACCACCCTACTTGGCAGCGCATTCCAGGCTCCCACCACTCTCTGTGTAAAAAACATCCCTCTAATATCTGAGTTATACTTTGCCCCTCTCACCTTGAGCCCGTGACCCCTCGTGAACGTCACTTCTGATCTGGGAGAAAGCTTCCCACCGTTCACCCTATCTATCCCCTTCATAATCTTGTACACCTCTATTAGATCTCCCCTCATTCTCTGTCTTTCCAGGGAGAACAGTTTACCCAATCTATCCTCATAGCTAAGACCCTCCATATCAGGCAACATCCTGGTAAACCTTCTCTGCACTCTATCTAACGCCTCCACGTCCTTCTGGTAGTGCGGCGACCAGAACTGGACGCAGTACTCCAAATGTGGCCTAACCAGCGTTCTATGCAGCTGCATCATCAGACTCCAGCTTTTATACTCTATACCCCGTCCTATAAAGGCAAGCATACCATATGCCTTCTTCACCACCTTCTCCACCTGTGCTGCCACCTTCAAGGATTTGTGGACTTGCACACCTAGGTCCCTCTGTGTTTCTATACTCTTGATGGCTCTGCCATTTATTGTGTAACTCCTCCCTAAATTATTTCTTCCAAAATGCAGTATATGGAACTTCTAATCAATTCACAAGAGTAGCAAATGATATGTTTTTTTTAACAAGTAACCATATGACTCAAAGTGTAGCATGTAATTCATACTGCAAGAAAAGAGACAGGGATTGCACTATATGTTGTGTTATATGTAAGGTTAACAACACCAGGAATCATTATTTTAATTAGACACGTGAAAGGGATTCAATATAGAAGATTAATTTTAAAATGTTAGTGCTTTCCGTAGGAGTTGCATTTCCTTTAGCAATCATCTTCTATCCTAATTAAACATATTTATCTTTCTACGACACTCAGTTATTTCTTTATTACATTTTAACTTAACTGTTAACAGTTAAAAATCTTTCAAGCAATAATGAATGGAATTGTGAATCATCTTTACTGAAGCGATGAATTTTTTAAAAAAATGTTGACATATCTTTGAGCGTAAATCTATGTGTGATTGTGAATTATTAAATTCTCAACACCTAGCATATAATCCACAGGTTTAAATTAGTAACATCAAATGTTGTGATAGGTTTTGTGTCAATGTGTTACCCTCCTACCAGTGCCAACTCTATATAGCAACCCTCTACACCATACTCGTAAATACAAAGCTGATTCTCCATGTAGTTGTATAGAAAATATTACTGTGGTGTAGTCCCCCGGGCTAGGAAGAGTAAATATTAGCCCAGGCTCTTGCTCCTGAATGCTATGTCATGACTACTGCTGGTGATGTGTACAAGTGTGGATGTTGGTTAGGCAAAGGTATAAAGGACTTATGAAACCAAGGCGGGTGAATAGAATTAAGATATGGTCCAACTGAACAGTGGAGCAGACTCAAGGAGCTTAATATTCTACTCTTGTTCTTACATTCTTGGGCTTTCCAGGTTAAATGTTAGGCTGATCTTATCCTAAATACATTAATACTTGCTATCTGAGCATGGAGGCTCACCTGCCAAGAATGCCTTTCCAGATTTCAATACGTATTGTGCACCATTTCCCACCCTTCTGCCAGAAGATCAAAATAACAGAATGTTCGCTTTGGATGTTAATATTTCCTAGATATTAATACAGTTAATAATATGTCATACATCCAAACACTATTGTCCAGTGATGCCTATGAAGAAAGGCATGAAACCTGGATGGCAGAAGCCTTTCAGCAAATGACGTTAGTTATTTCAAAAATGGACAAGATACCTGACTGTCCCTGAGTAAGGCGTGGGCCTGAATTTTTCGCTCATTGGGTGCGCGCACTCCACGGGCCCAGAAGTGGATGTGAAACACGCTTCCAGCTGCGATCGGCCCCAGAAGGCAATTTTGCACAGGCTGGCCAATTAACAAGCAGCCAGTGTGAAATGCACTCTGGGAAAGCTCAATGCTGTCGGAGAGGCTGGGGAGAATGCGGGTGCAAAGAAAAGGGAGCGTGTGGGCTTGTGCTTCTGATGTGCTCCCACAGGGCACAGCCACAGTGGAGCTGTCTTAGTGGGCTGTAGACCTGCAAAAAATAATTTCCAATAGAGCAACATTGCAAAGGGCATCTAGGCAGCACATTCAAGCACAAGCCAGAGTCCCCAGACACCTTTTTAAATTTGCTTGACCCCAGACATTCCATCCCATCCTGGATTGAGGCTGCAGCAGCATGTAAAGGCTGCCTGGCCAATCACCCACCCGACGACCCTTCAACGGGCTATGTACAATTGTATTCAGTTGATCCCTTAACGGGCTAAATTGCCTGCTTGATCATCAGTGGGTGCGCTTCTCACTTTTGCGTACGTCTGCCGACTGAAATATTGCGCAAATGTGCGAGAATGTCAGGATTTTCACATAATTTCACGTGCTTCCGGGTTCATGGTGTGCGCCCAGCCAGCAACATGAAATCCCGGTCTTGGGAAGGCTGATGTAATCTGCCTGTATTTCTGCTGGTAACTACATGAGGAGCAGTGCAATATGCCGGGCTGCCTTGATCATGGGCCCATCCAGCCTGAGATGCGTTCCCCCATCCCTTTCCTGGGGGTGCATGTGCGACAATCTATTGCCAGGCCCTGCTTTTTTAGAGAAGTTTTGAAACATCCCACAGGACACCTACTTCCTGTTTTCAGGTGGTCAGCGATGCAACTGCCATTTGACAGTTTGTTTTACACTTAATGACTTGCTGCTCCAAGTGGATGTGGTCATATTCCCCTGGAGATCTCATCCATAAGCTGCAGTTACATGCACAAGCTCATGGACATTCTTCAAATAGTGATGCAAAATCAAAAGTTGCACAGTTTAGAACCCTGGTTTAGAATTTTTGAAAGTTTTGCAATCCTTACTGCCTACTGTGGTGACAGAGCTAAGCCATTAAAATCATAATTCCTCTGGACACGAATTGAAAATTGCTCTCCTGAAAGTGGCCGTTCCTGCTCACGTCCAGTTCTAAGAGATTGCCAATCATTCTTCATTCATGATCCTTTGTGTCACCAAGCTGTTTACCAGGGGGGGTCATCATTTGATGATTATTAGTGTACAGAGAAAAAATCAGATCTTTGAGCAATTGACTGATGGAGCAGTAGAGAAGCTCAGGCCTCATTAACGTTGATGCTCAAGGAAAGTGTGTTCATACTATGGCCAGACAGGTTAAGTCTCAACTTATAAATCCTACCCTTCTACGCCAATTGGCCTCATTAACATTGTCTATCCACTTCTAAATGGGTGTCCACTGCAACAAAGAACAATACAGCACAGGAACAGGCCCTTCGGCCCTCCAAGCCTGCACCAATCATGTCTTCCTAACTAGACCATCCATTTGTATCCCTCTATTCCCAGTCTGTTCATGTGGCTATCTAGATAAGTCTTAAATGATCCTGGCGTGACTGCCTCAACCACCTTGCTTGGTAGTGCATTCCAGGCCCCCACCACCCTCTGTGTAAAATACGTCCCCCGCATATCTGTATCGAACCTTGAACTTGTGACCCCTTGTGTTTGTCATTTCTGACCTGGGAAAAAGCTTCCAACTGTTCACCCTATCATTGCTCTTCATAATTTTATAAACTTCTATTAGGTTGCCCCTCAACCTCCGTCTTTCCAGGGAGAACAACCCTAGTTTACTCAATCTCTCCTCATAGCTAACACCCTCCATACCAGGCAACATCCTGGTAAACCTTTCCTGCACTCTCTCCAAAGTCTCCACGTCCTTCTGGTAGTGTGGCAACGTGCCAGGAGGCCAGTTAACAACTGACTCTAACACTGATCCATCGGCAGGAAAGGGTGCGTGATGGGAGACAACACACAAGCAGGCAGTGGCCATTCTTAAACTCGCAATTAGATGAAAAAAGGTAAGGACCCATATTTTGAAATCACTTCTGGGCAAAATGGGCACCTCAAAATTTCAATTGGGGACCAATGTACATTTAAAGGGTCTACCACTACAGATGGGCAAGTTCTCTAGCCCCCAATAGAAATCTCCTCCAATATGGCGGCTGCCAGAGTGCATCTCCACATCTCCTCTTTGCGTACCATGCCCTAAGAGGGCTTTGGCAACCACGGTCATGTCACGCTTGGCAAAGTACTGCAATGGTGCCTTCTGCAAATGACTGACCAGGATCTCTCCAGCTCCTACCACCTGCCATTGGCGTAGGCGGGTAAGATTTATAAGTTGACACTGAACCTCTTTGGCCACATTATGAACACACTTTCCTTGACCATCAAGCATAGAGTGGGACTTGAACCCAGAGTTTCTGACTCAAAGACAGGGATGCTATCCACTGTGCAACAAAATTGGGACCACAGTTTCCTAAAGAGGAGCGATTGGAAGCTTGCAATCCAGGCTGACCTTTTGCCTTCTTAGCCAGGATCATTGAGCCAATTAAAATGCTCCAGCTGGTCGAATCTGGAACTTTCCTGATCAATTAGATGTTTTCTTTCAATTTTTATTACTGTGAAAGTTTCTGTGTTGACATTGATAGGTTGTTCATTATAAAATAGGATCAAAATTACCTAAAGCCTCACAGTAGTAAATAATGTTTGTATGTATGATATATATGTGCATATATATATGCCTATATATTATGTAATATGTCAATGCTGACTCGATGGGCCAAAGGGTCTCTTCTACACTGCATGATTCTATGATTATATATATAATTAAGTAATGGCAAATCAACAATGGTCACAAACCGAAGTGACAGTGTTGGCACTATCTTGCATTGAAACACAAAAATAAATTCTGCGGATACTGGAAATCTGCAGTAAAAACAAAAAAATGCTGGAAATAATCAGCAGATCGACAGCATCTGCGGAGAGAGAAAACGTTTCCGGTCAAAGACCGAAAAGCGAAAAGTTAAAAACGCAATCGGTTTTAAGCAGTGAGAAGGGGGGGCGGGGGGAGGGGAAAAGAACAAAAGGGAAGGTCTGTGATAGGGTAGAAGACAGGAGAGATTAAATGACAAAAGAGTTGGTGGTGCAAGGCCAAAGTGAATGACAATGAGACAAGTAAAGGGACAAAAGCTATGTCTAGAGGAGGTGTGAATGTCAGAACGGTGAACAGCTGCCATCTGAAAGCAAATACTAGAGAAAAACGAGAGTAAAACCGAAACCTGCAAATGAAAAAAAGGAAACAAAATGGGGGCGAAATTACGGTCTGAAATTGTTGAACTCAGTTTTGAGTCCAGAAGGCAGGCAAGTGCCTCATTGAAAGATTAGCTGCTGTTCCTCAAACTTATTTTGAGATTCATTGGAACACTGCAGGAGGCCAAGGGCAAAAAGGTCAGTGTGAGAGCCAGGTGGAGCACCCTGTATTCACTCTGGTTTAGACCCCATGTGCTGTATCAGAAAGAGTAGACCAGCCAAACATACTTGCGAGATACAAATTAATCAATCTCCGGGCAAGTAATCCAATCACGGGATTGATGCCACACAGCTATGACAATCATCACGATTTATGCACAGTATATTAAAAATTTTGAGTCTCCTTGTTTGTGTTACACCTATTTCTGGTGTCAGGATTTTCAATGTCACGTCCCTTGTTATGTCTCGGTATAGCAGTTTAAGCTGCGCAGTTTGTATGGTCACCATTACAATTAACTATTAGTTCTCGCCCAACGCCTGCCCCACAGGCCGATTTGTTTTAAGTTCTCTCTCCAATGCCCAGCCTGAAGCTCTAGCCAGTTCTTTCAGTCAGCCCAGCATTGCAAAGCTCACCTGCCGTCCAAATTGGAGACCCCCCCTCCCCCTCACCCCCTGCCCCCAACCTCCCCTCCCTTCCACACCTCTCAAACCCAGCTCCTACTGGTCTAAAGTTCCTCGCCCAAATGGTGGCCTTCTGCCTCTCTTCATTCTGCCATCCTGAAGTGGAAGAAGCGCAAAGAGAGAAAGAAAGTGAGCAGAACTAGTGAGAGCAAGTGAGAGAGAGGAGGGGAGCAGAGGTAGAGAGAAAAAAAGTGAGAGAAACAACAACAGCAGGTCACAGATGAGACAGCGGTGAGAATGTGGAATTCACTGTCGCATGAAGTGATTGAAGCAGACAGCATTGACACATTAAAGAGGAGGCTCAATACATACATGAGGCTGAGATTTGGGGTTAAGGCAGGAGGAGGCTCATATGGGATATAAACAACAGCATTGATCTACATGACCGAATGTAGACTCCATCTAATTCTATATCAGAAAAAAGTCTCTTCTGACGAACCATGAAGTTGTACCACAGAGATCTATTAGTTTTGACATTAAAAATGTCAGTCCCATCAACAGTAATAGATTTCTTGCAGCTAAATTATATTTTTCAATGGAAAATATGACTCCAGCCTGGTTGATGAGGTACGTGTCCAACTGGTACTTCATTCCACCCCAACAGAATACATGGGGATGGATTTTATACGAAGAAGTTGGGGACGAGTGGCCCAGTAGAAACATGGCTCCGCAGACTGGCCGTTAATTGACGAGAGACAGAATTTCTGTCCCTCAGGGACAGGAAGTCCAACCTCAGAGAGCATCTGGCCAATCAGAGGCCAGCAGCTGTCCAGTACTAGCAGCACCAAAAACGGTAGCCACTGCCAGTACTGCACTCACGGCTTGAGGAAGTATTCAGCTCTGCATCAGGACTTTGTAAGTGTTTAGGGTCTTGCCAAGCCCCGGTGAGGATGGTTGGGGTGGCCAGGGTCGGAGACGTCATGGTGGGGGTGTTGGGATAGGAACCTGTGGGGCGTAACATTTCAGGGAGTTCTTCCATAGGCTATGGGGCTTATGGAGGGAGCACTGCCTGGTAGCTAGCACCAGCCCCACTGCCGGCAAATCTGCAGTGGTGGCGACTGGGCATGCAGGTAGACGGTGATCAAGTCATCCACTGGATTTTACATGCCCCACAGCTATCAAATCCACTGGCAAATGAGCATAATAGCCTGCCCATTATATCCAATTGTATTTTGGACTAAGGACTCCCCTGCAAAGCTTGTAAACAGGCTAAGCAACTTTGTATCCATATGGAATCATCATAAAATCCCAACAGTACAGAAAGAGGCCATTCAGCTCATCGATATGCAATCTTGGACAGTGTCTTCTCCTTAAAGGTCTTAGATCTTATACAAAGAACAAAGAAAATTACAGCACAGGAACAGACCCTTCGGCCCTCCAAGCCTGCACCAACCATGCTGCCTGACTGAACTAAAACTCCCTACTCTTCCGGGACCATATCTCTCTATTCCCATCCTATTCATGCATTTGTCAAGAACTCCCTTAAAAGTCACTATCGTATCTGCTTCCACTGCCTCCCCCGGCAGCGAGTTCCAGGCAGCCACCACCCTCTGGGGAAAAAACTTGCCTCGTACATCTCCTTTAAACCTTGCCCCTCACCCTTAAACCTGTGCCCCCTAGTAACTGACTCTTCCACCCTGGGTAAAAGCTTCTGACTATCCACTCTGTCCAGGCCCCTCACAATCTTGTAGACTTCTATCAGGTCACCCCTCAACCTCCGTCGTTCCAATGAGAACAAACCAAGTTTCTTCAACCTCTCCTCATCGCTAATCTTTTAGAAAATTTCCAAAATTAGTTTTGTTTTTAAAAAATGATTTGACCACTTAATGTTGATGATGGGGAAGATATTGTATTGTCATTGGATTACTCATTCAAAGACCAATGGTAATGCCCTGGGGTCCCCGGTTCAAATTCCACCACAACAGATGGTAATTAAAAGTCTGATGATGATCATGAAACCATTGTCAATCGTCATAAAAACCCATCTGGTTCATTAATGTCATTTAGGGAAGGAAATCTGCCATCCTTACCCAGTCTGGCCTACACGTGACTCCAGATCCACAGCAATGTGGTTGACACTTTTTTAAAAATGGCCTCCAAAATGACCAAACAAACCACTCTGGGGATTTCAGAATGGTAAACAGCTGGGGATGGGCAATAAGTGCTGGCCTTACCAGTGACATCCACATCCCATGAAATAATTTTAAAAATCAGCTGGAGGTTCTGGAGGAATTGTGGAATCAGGGTGTTTAAGGGAACACTATTAACAGATAGTTGTTAACATCGGGTGCTTTAATGTCCGTGTCAGCTGTGTTCATTCTCACTGATTCTGTTCTTGCACTATAGGCTCAGCAATTCCTCCAGGCTGACTCCCCTTGCTGGTGTCTTCAGTAATCTCCATTCCAACAAACAAAATCAAAAATTAACAGAAATAAAGACAAAATGTCATTCAACTTCATGATTATTCTTTCCTTCTGTTTAATCTGTAAAAGGTAAGGCAGCTTCCTTGACTCTTAGGTGCCTGCTTTTGTTTTCATAGAGTCATAGAATCGCTATAGTGCAGAAGGAGGTCATTTGGAATCTACACTGACAATAATCTCACCAAGGCCCGATCTTCATAGCCCCACATACTTACCCTAAGAGGCAATTTATCATGGCCAATCAACCTAACCCGTACATCTTTGGAGTGTGGGAGGAAACTGGAGCACTGGAGGAAAACCACGCAGACACAGGGAGAACGTGCAAACTCCACATAGTCAGCCAAGGCCAGAATTGAACCTGGGTCCCTGGTGCTGTGAGGCAGCAGTGTTAACCACTGTGCCATTGTGCCGCCCTTTCTTGTACTCACATGCTTGTTTTCTACACTGTATATGACAAAACTCATGAAAGACTGTCATTAAAATACTTTGATGAGGCACTGCAGAATGGTATGATGCATTCTGCAAACAAATAAACCAACAAGTGAATTTGAACCAAGTGTTGGGAGAATGGTATTTTCATAGATTTTATTTTGGGCTGTTCTTTGAGATAAAGTGGAATCAGAAAACATGAAGCAGATGCGCATCAATAATTTTTTATCATTCATTCATGGGAAATGAGCGTCGCTGGCTGGCCAGCATTTATTGCCCATCTCTAGTTGCTCATGGAGGGCAGTTGAGAATCAACCACATTGCTGAGACTCTGGAGTTACATGTAGGCCAGACCAGTTAAGGATGGCAGATTCCTTTCCAAAAACGACATGAGTAAACAAGATGCTTTTTTCCTGACAACCAACAATGGTTTCACGGTCATCAGTAGATTCTTAATTCCAGATATTCCTTATTGAATTCAAATTCCACCATCTGCCATGGTGTGATTCGAACCCGGGTCCCCAGAACATTAGTTTCTGGATTAACGATAATACGATTAGGCCATCACCACCCGCTAAGTAACTTGAAAATAAAATTGTAGCCATTTAATGAATAAATATTATTTTAACATTTGTTATTTAAGTATATTAATCTCAAAATCACAGTAATTTGTTTGAGATTTTCTTTAAGCATGCCATAATGCAGGTAGCCCAGACCTCCACTCGCTCTCTGCACATCTAGTTTGTAGATCTTTGATTGACAGGAATTACTGGCATGGAGCTTTTAATGTCACCTCACAGAAAGCAGAATGTAGTGTTAAGCTATAGCCTTTAAACAAGATGGCAAAGTAATGTTCCTTTGCTTCATTAAACAACAATAACTGCATCTGCACTCCTCCCCAATGTTATTCTTTAATTAAACTCAACACATCAGGTAGGTACAAGATTCTGACAACTGACAGAAAAACTCTTTTACGAGTTTGACCTCTGGATTACAGAACTACATCGGCTTTTGTAGGGTGCCACCAAAATACATATTTAACAATGGTTGAATCATCACCAAACATGTAACATTTGGAACATAAAACATCTGCAACACATTCCTCTACCTAACCAGCATTGTTGAGTCAAATGAATTAGAATGAAGAGTTTTGTGTGTGGACAATGTCATGTATTCTAATATTTCCAGAGTGAAGATCCAATAAGCAGTCCAGAAGCCAGACTTACCAGTACCATCTATTGAGACTGGTAGTGTCTCCCTGCTGTGCCAGGTGTGTTCCGTGCCGCAGTCCCTCTTCTCACCTTCCTCGTCCTCCCTTGGCAACAGTACTTGGTTTCCACGTGGGGAAGAATCGTGGTTGGGCATAGTCACTGGACTGGAATCTCTGTCCAGGGCGTTGATAATACTGTCATCTTCCGCAATGTGAAGCTTGTCTTCGTCATCTGTTTCTGAACCCGTATCCACTACATTCTCGTAGTTCAAAACTGCAAAAGAGAAAAGGAATTGGAAGATTTGAGAGTTACAAAAATGTAGGTAAAGCACGAAGAGAGAGGCTGAAGGTGGACTGAGTAAAAATCTTTGCCGTGCCTATGCTTTCTCAAACCTGGTCCAATCTCATATAAATTCCTCCACCCCGGACCTAGCGCCTGGTGTCTCACTTTCCGAATTCTTGAGAGCGCTGGCAAAACATGCCAAATAAGCTAAAAAAACATGCTTCAAATGTCAGAACAGCTCAAGAACCAAAATAAACCAGTTTATTTTGCCACACAAACCTGATGCACTTGCACCAGCATTCCTTAAAATAGACAGTTTATAAATAAGGTCTTTGAACTGAATTGAAGGTGGCTGCTTCTGCATTAGCTTGCCTTCCCAGTCATTCAGTGTGCATGGTAGTACATAAATTGTCCACTTTACCACTAGACAAGAAAGATTAGAGTAATAAACACAGGGACATTAGTTTAGCTGGAACAACATACCATCAGTTACACACATACAGACACAACACTGACAAAAACTGTTTAACCCGGCTCACAAGAAACACAAACAGACACACACAGGGCAAAATCTAATGTAGGTGACGGAGGTCTTGTCTGTTGGCTAGAGAGCTGGCAGGAGCTCCATGTCCCCTCTTTGCGTTGCCGCATTAGGTGACAATTAACTAGAAGGACCCTGGGAGCTGCCCTCCAACCAGGATCCAGCTGCTTTTCAGTGTTCAGCAGCGCCACCAGGGTGGCAGTGGCTGCTGCGGGTAATGCATGCACCCGATGTCCAGCATTGTCAAAGGGTCCAGGTCACAGGGGGATTACAAGATGGGGATCTGGGGTAGGGGGACGGGGTGTGGCACCCTTCCCCCGTCATCCCAAGATGGGTTCCTTGAGGGGGCTTTGAGTGTCGTTGAATGAGGGATTTCTCCCCCTCCTCCCCACCCAACCCCATGGGAAACCCACAAACAAGTCCTTGGGTTTCCCACAAGGTAGGTCCCCCACCTGCCATTGGGCGAATACCATCGGCCGCAGGATGAGGGCGTTAAATGAGCTTTAATTACCCATTTAGAGGCTTCAAATGGCACTGGTGCAGGAAGGCCCTCCCTGGGATTTAATCGGGGGAAGAGCGATGGTGGGGTCCCCTACCTGCAACACTCCTGCTTGATTGAATACCCTCCCGCTACTAAAATAACCACACAGGAGGACACACACACACAGCTCAGTAATATGGCCTCCTGACAAGAGGAAGGAAAACATCTCCAGCTAAATCGCAAAATTTTCAGGTTCATTTTGATTTCTGTGCTCTTAATAAAGAAATCCTTTGGCTTTATCAACTGAACCATCTCAAGTGGCTCTTGCCAACTATCAGATTATACAGGAGTGGCAGGAACAGAATTGTGCTTGTATCAGGTTTAGAATCCTCCTCTCATGAATTTGTGAAACATTGAAATCATTTCTATTTACAACTCTTGCTTTCCAGGCCTTCCTATCTGCTTCTTTTCCTGCTTCTGGAAAGTTTGCTGTTTATTATTTCGTGAAGAAGAATAACAGAAATAGTTTTATATATTATCTATATATGTATATATATATATCAGCTGGGACAAAAAAAATTACACTGTGCATATCTACTCATAATATGATCTTTGTATAATCCGCGGGTCTGCACTTGCCTTCCCAACAACTGCACAACAGGTGCAAATTAAAATGAAAACGGCAGCGAAGTTGGGCAAACAGAAATGCTGACCTGGTTTGAATACCAATTGACGGGCGAAACAAAACCTTTTCAAAGAGGTGTGACCACAAGGGTTTAGGCAAGTTCAGGCTGGGTAATGCCCTTTGAAAATAAATGATTTTTTTAAAAAAGGGAATATTCGTCTTCACTCTAGCTGTGTGGTCCAGATATACCTTGGCACAATTGACTGTGCCCTTCCTTTGCAACGGTAGTTTAACCATTTCTTAGCAACGTGCCGAAGATTCTTTATTGCACAAGGGTTCAAGGCTTCACTGGATATATTTGTCTCGGGCTACAACAAAAGGTCTGAGTCCTGGGAAGCTATCAACCCACCCCCTAAAAACTGGTCTCTGGGTGCAAGAGAAATAAAGAGAGGTCTTGAAGGAGTGAATAAAATTATCTAAGGCTGGACAAGCATTAAAAGGCTTTTTATTCCATAAAAAACATGCTTTTTGAGGTCTTTTGCTTGTCCACAGCATTCTCTCTGAATAACACGTGAACATTCCCGGTGCAGTGTGATTCAAATATTTTAGAGAAAAGGGGATAAATGATTAATCACTCGCTACCGCACTCACAAATATCAGCACAGGCTAAACAAGCAATGAAGTCATGTCTCAGTGTAGGGGCAGCAGCAGAACATACATCACCCTCAAAGGGCAACAGTACTTTCCCAACCTGCAAGACCTGGACGACAGTAAATATTATTCTCTTCATAAATACCAATTTCAGTCCTGACAAGAATCTCTCCTCTGAGCAATAAGCTCAAACCCCAGCACCAGTGACTGGCTCAGAGACCTCACTAAGACTGTGGGAAAGATGTAACAATAGTGCTTCGGTGCACATTAGCATTTTATTGCGCTGATAAGCTCAGCACCCCTACCCAGGCAAGTACAAATGATACTGAAGTTATTCTCTTTTTTTCAACAAAGCAGATTGGCAGTGAATGCACTCCTGGTACAAGTAACCTGAAGGCTATTTATTTAATAACTTCTGCAAACCTCAAGAATTTTAATTAAAGCAGTTTTGCAAAAAATGGGAAGTTGTCTGCCTAGAAACCTTGAAAAGCAAAACTAGTTTCCCTTAATTGACAGGAATATGCACACTTCAGCTAAAATAACTGCACATAAGTATTGGATCCTTTTTCCCATTTCCAAATGAACTCAGATTTTAATCCTTTTTATTTCGCTCTGGTAAAAGCAAAACCAAGCTAGCCTTCCGCAGTCGCTACTGTGACTTTGTTAAAAGTATTGTCTGCCTCTGATCTAAAGTGGGCCATTTCTTACATGTGGCTCCTCCAGATTTACCCAAGGGCCACCACAGAGGCTTTAGTCATCAGGCTGCAAGTTGGCACCAGCACAGGGTATTACTTCAACCTACAAAGAAGTGGGTGCCTGAAGAATTCTTCAGAGTTATTTTGTAAACACTCAAAGAGAGAGAGGGAGAGGGGGAGATGTCCAGTCGCTGGCTGAGAATAGACAATGGCCCCGTATTAGTCTCTGGACAATGAGAAATGCCTGCCAAGTGAATAGCTGCGATGGATGCCAATAAAAATGCAGATTTCAAAAAGATCCATGGATGGATTACTTTAGTGGTCACCTTGTCTTCTGAACATTTTGATCAGGTGCAAAAGGAACTGGACTTACAGTAGATCTAACTGGCTTTCCTCTAAGCTCAAAGAAAAAGCTTAGCAAAATGTTTTTGAAAACTAAGGCCAGAATTCTCTGACCTCGCCCGCAGCTAGGATTCTCCACTCCCGCTGCAGTGAAAGGAGTTTTGGCTGGGTGCCAAATTCTCCATTCTCGCTGGCAACAGCGATGGGGCATACAACATTGGATACTTCCGGCCTAAATTTACACGATTCCCACTGGTATAAAAGTATGTATTTGCTAATGTGCAAGATGACATGAATGCCCAACAAAAAACGGATTTCTGAACAGAACATTTAATTGAAGGGCAGGGTAGTGAGTTCAACAACACAAATTTTTTTTAAAATTTATACCTGTCACATTGTTTATGGTGACAAATATTAATGCTGATGTTCTGATGATGCTGATGATGCCAAGAAAATTAAAATAAATGCGCAAACGGGACTACAGGCTCCAATGGGACAAAGTTACTAAATCCATATCAACCTTGCTTGAAAGGAAATAAATAAAAAGAACTCCAAGGTTAAAACAAAAGTGCCACGTGGATAGGATTGTGGGTTCTGGTAAAAGAATCAAAGAAAAATATTAAGTTTACATCATGCTGAAATATAAATAAATAATGCCATAAGTCCGATTTTGGCCCAGTGTGCACCAATAACCCAACAAGAATATATTAACACAGGCCCATCATTTTATTATCTAATTTTAAAATTCAACAGTGGTGCCCTCGTCCATGCAGAAATATGTTTGCCTAAACTGCTCCTTCCGCCCATCTCACTGACGTACGATTTATATGAAATAAAACAAAGTAAATATATTTTTGAAGGTTACGTGTGCTTTTGTCCTGTATTTGTTTTTCTCTTTCCAAACCATACAGTCTGATAAGATAAAGTGTTTCAATGGGAACAGACTTACTGTGCACTTTAAGGCTGTCGTGTTCCTGCAACATTTTTCTCAACTACAGAAATTTGAGCTCAGCCAGCCAGACACCTACATGAACTAAACGACTTTAGCGAGATTGTCCAAATAAACAATTATCTGGCTGCTTTCTACAGAAGGTTGACTTGATAAAAAAAAGCCAGCGCCACCTCAGAATGACTTTATTCCATGCAGATTTTAAAAAAGTGTTTCGTAGCTACCTGTTTGAAGAGGAAATGTTTGGGGATAGATGATGGAAATTGAGAGCTATAAGGGCGATCTGCTTTCATAATACTGTTGTTTAATAAACGGTCTCCCATTTGTTTGCAAATGTGCAAATCATGTTTAATGCGATGTTGCCTCACCAGCAATTGATATCATCAATATTGCGGAAATGACACACAACTCTTCTCCCTTTACAAACAAAAAGAGATAGGGCAAAACAGTTTTTTCCTCTTTATTTCATAGAGTGCTCACATAGCCTTGTATGGACATTGTTCACCCACTTGCTGCTTTGGTGAAAATGTCCAGAATATCAGGTCTCGAGCCCTCCTTATCTCAGTACTACATAGAATTACATGGAATGTACAGTGTAGAAACAGGCTGTACAGCCCGACTCAGTGTATATGCTCCATGTGAGCCTCCTCCCACCCACCTTCATCTAATTAGATCTGCATATCCTTCTATTACTTTCTCCCAACTATTGGTACAATTGGGACAAAGCATAGTGAACTCAAAAGGTCAACTGTAGAAACTCTTTTCCCCACTTCTCCATCAACATGTAGGACAAAAACAGGTGAATAGATATTCATATTTGCATATTACTCCCCTCACCTTCCCATCCCTTCCTATGGGGTAGTCACAATTATCAATAAAACATCCCTTATTAACAGCTTCCCTCCTGTTTTCTCTAACTTGTTTGATCAGATATAAATCTGACAGCCAACACTGAGATATGATGACAGTGAAGTACCTCCACTTTTGGGCCTGGAAAGGTGTTAGAATGTACGATGAATGCAAATTTTTGAGAATTGGACAGCAAATCACATTCCAGCATTTTGAAGAACTTGTTTGTGGGCAGAATACACTTCAGCTTGCATTCCTTTCTGCAAACCTATTCAAAGAGGGCTAAAATTCAGCCTAAATCACGTTGATTTGTTTTTCCCCCAACATTTTCCGAATGAGCGTCCTTTGGCCGGGAAATTGGACTGTTAGTCCTGATTGGCACCAATGTAGTCCGTCATCAGATAATGAAAGAACTGATCAAGCAAGGTAAGTCACTCCTTTGTTACCCCCCACTCCTCCTCATTTCACAAGATGAAATGCGTCAAAATGACCTGTTGTTCCATCTAACAGCTCAGCAAAGAGCTCCCAGAACTCACCAACGAAGGTAAGAGAGTGTGAACCCCCACAACACAGGGCAGGTCTAGTTGACACCATTGCCACCTTGATTAAATGCTGATGCATCTCTGCTATTTAGCTGCTGCAGCACCTATATAACAATAACGTACCTTGCCAAAATACTTTGCACAACTTAATAATCCTGTGCAACACAAGCAGCAATTCTGATAAAAAGGCAACCTTCAAAATGGCCCAGGGCTTTCGAATAATGATGGTGTCCAGATGACACTCCTGCTGTGCCACAAGGTGAGCACATTCAGCAACCAATACAATGACGCTCACACTCAGCAAAGACGTCATTGTGCCAAACTGTTTCCTGACTTGTGATCAAGCAAATTAGATGGCATGGGGGCATCAAGTGTGAAGATAACACATTAATTGCAGGCTTGTAAATAGAGCTGGCAGCTGATTCAATTGTCTTCAATTGAATGGAGCTTAAATAAATTTAACAGGGGTCAAATGCTGAGGGAAAAAAAAGTAAAAACTGAATGTTGCAAAGGGCTGATCTTCTTCAAAGTGTTAAACCTCTTGGCTTCACAGATCATCGTCTTTGTATGTCAGCCCATGAAGCAATTCTTCCACCTGAAAACCCAGCAACTTTAAATTGCAATTAAAGCATTTCCTAAATATATTCTTTCTCTAAATACTGAAAGAATAGATTGAAGTTTTTACATCAAAGGCTATCATACTATTTTTTTTGAAGTATTCCTATTCTCCAGTGTGGCTCTCAGTTGCCTTCACTTGCGCTCAGCACCATGCTTTATGCTCCCAAAGGGAACAGTACCTGAACCATTGGATCATCTACATTTCAAGACCTCAAGTCAATCCTGGGTTTAACGTTGATTAATGTGCATGCAAATTGTACTAGGCAGCATAGGAACGAAATATCTTTTTTTTTAGTGTGTCGGTGGTAAAATCACTTAAAGCTGACCAGCAAAACTCTCCAAAAAGCCCTTTCAATAAATTATCAATCAAACCCAGAATACTAATAATGATTTATAGTCCAGTCAGCTCTTCAGAGCTCTTTTGTTTCCACTAAGGCATAAACATTACATCCAAGAGCAACAGTAATGAAAGTCACTCAGCCAGACTCGCCTTCAGCCTTTTCCTCAGTGAATCTCAACTTTCACTGAAACTTCCTTTACAAAATTGCTTATACAGGCGGTGACTAAAATCAAATCATACCTTTAGCTGAAGAAATGACAGCTGGGTCCGTAAGGAAATGGCTTACTGCAAATAAGCCCTCATGATCCCATGCAGCTAGAGGCCCCAAACAAACACCTTCCATCGGCAGCAAAACAATTTTTTTTTTTAAATTCCAAAGTTCACTTCTGGTTGGGGCAGCCTATATGCTCAAATGCCTTGTAATCCTCTCAGCTAAGAATCATATTTAGTTCTGGTGCTGGGAATTAACAAGAGCCTGCTCTGTCTGGCACTGTTAACAGGCAATGTGTTGCTTTCTAGCCCATCAGTTTCAGGGGATGGACATGGACATTCACCTGATTGGATGGAGGCAATTTGTCGTGCTTTTAAAAAAGAGAGAGAGATTTGGGAGTATGTTAATCACCTGAATGGCTCAAAGGGGAGGTGTGCGCATTTGCAAATTGGAAATGAGGTCATTGTCTGCTAGATTTCCAAGGGGCGTTGGGTGCTGTTAAAGTGACAAAGATGCAGCTGACTGTATCGGGCTCACCTAACAACCCAGCAAACTGGGCAAGAAGTGACAGAAGTGAAAGGCGCAGAAGCAGACGCTCGATACATTACGGGGTCTGCTTTGTGGCAGGGAAAACAAGCACAAAAGCAGGAAATTCAGTGATGTGTAAATGGAACAATGGGAAGGGAAAAAATTCAATAATTTCTGTCAGGAGGCATTGACTGAAGCTGGACTTTAATTGAATTAAAGTCCCATTATTTGTTCAATCCTGAGCAACAGGCTAGCAAAGCAAGGTTTGCTCTACTGTTCTGAGGTACCAACCTTCCTCACCCCGTAATACTCAGCCATCTGTGCACACATCCACACATGTTCTATCTCACGGCAATTGCACTGGGCCCCTATCAAGGAAGGACGCCAAAAAACACACACACATACACACACGCACACACACACACAAAAGCTCTCCAGGCCTCCCTCAGGTCCAAAGAGCAGGGGAAAAAAAACTGGTTGCTTGTCACACAGGTGAGCCAGCAACCACATCCTATCAGCCTTAACACGCATCAAGCAAAAGAAAGGTTAAAATTAGAAAATTCAATTTATTTGATAATTTCCCAGAATAATTAGAGTTAATATGGGTTAATTAATATGCAAATCTCTCAGCAGATGTTCTGCAGCAGGGCCCAAGCGTGAAAGCAGTCTGCCTTCCCCTACGTGATTTCGGCTGTCAGTTATTGGGCATAATTACTGTAACTAACCAAATACACACAAAACGTTGAGAATATAAAATTGTTACAGTTTCGCCTGTGTGCAAGCTGGTACTTTGCTGTCACAAAGGGGCCAATTTCTTTTTAGAAAATAAAGGTCTCTTTTTAGCTTCCTAGGGCTTTTAAAAAGGCAGTGACTAAATTAAGTATCTTATCTGCTCCTATGCATAATTTAATCAGTATTTTTGTTGAACTCCTCCTCTTGATACTCTGGTGCAAACAGTGCGAAAGCAAGCAGATTTTGAACAGGTATAGGAAAAGAAGAGAATCTAAAAGAGGTGAGCACGTGGCGGGGCCTATTCACAACTCCAACGCCACATTTTGCGATCAACAAATTAGTCGGTAGTTTGTTCAAATTGCTGCTGAAGATTCTCACTATGGATTTACTTGCAAAGCAAATGAAATCACTTGTAAATGTTTCCTGGGCCACATAAATGTATTTATTTCGTAAATGCCAGCAACACCTCATTGGTCAGTTAGTTATAATTAACTCGTTATAATTAACCAGGCCAATATCACCACCTCCTGTTGCGAAAAAAAACCCCAGAAGAACCAATGCTGTGACATTGTGATTGATCGGATGGTGTATTTCCATGTCTCATGTCAATGTAATTTCAATGTTGGCCTCCTACATCCATTTACAAGACAACAGGACAAAGTTTTCCATCTTACTTTTTGATGGTGACAGTAGTCTTTTAACATATGCCGTTAGTTTCAAACTTTTTAAGCTGGAACATATCTATCCAGTGTTTCCATTGTTTAGAAGTGAACATGTTAGTAAAGGCTGTTTTTAGCGTACATTTATTAATTTCATCGGTTTATAATAAGTTGCATTTTTCAGACACCGAAATAAATTTGGTAGCAATCAGGCGCTTTTCAGGGTAGAATTGGGCTTCCTGTTGAATTAAACCCGAAGGAGGGTGGAAATCCCAGCCCCGAGTGCTGCTGGCCATTTGGAGACGACTTAAGGGCCTCAATAAGCCTACAGGCTGGTAGGCTGGTCTCCACCCTTCCTGCCCTGAGCTTGATCAGAGGGAGTCAGGAAGGCAGTGGTTTCACCACCTCGCACTGTCCCACCCAATAAAATGTGCCCCCCTCCCCCCCGAACGCTTCACTGGCAGGGGTGGGGGGCGTAAAAATTCTGGCCAGTCTTTTCACCCTCTAACAGAACACACAGAGGACCATGCTACCAGGTCAAGATGGCTTTTTAAAGCAGCAAACTGGAAGTTCCATTTCCATGACCAGTTCTTGGCGCGATGATTTTCTCTCTCTTCTGCTGTCTCAGTGGGTGAAGATGACACATGATATGGTACTAGATCATACAAGGGGTGGGCTGGTGTGTGCTGGGTAAGAAGTCTCACAACATCAGGTTAAAGTCCAACAGGTTTATTTGGTAGCACAAGCTTTCGGAGTGTCGCTTGTAAGTGCTGAGTTGGCCAGTTCAGTCAAGGTGGACACAGAGAGCCACAATAAATGGCAGTGCTCCTCATATTATGCCAGTATCTACAACCACTTGCAGCCGACTGGAACATATGGACCAAGAACAGAAAATGCTGGAAAATCTCAGCAGGTCTGACGGCATCTGTGGAGAGAGAATGTGACAACATCCTTGGATCCAAAATGATTACTTGAGTAAGGCATGAGAGGGTAGCTGAGGAACTTCAACATCAACAAAAACTTATACAAATATAGTGCCTTACAAGTAACAAAATGTGAGGAGGAACTTCAAAAGAGTATTATAAAATAAACTACGACACTGAGCCACTTAATGAGATATCAGATGGCTTACAAACTTGGTCTATGAGGTAGGTTTTGGAATGCGAGATAGAAAGGCAGACAAGTATATAGAAGGTATTTCAGAGCTTACAACCTAGTCAATTGAAGGCATGTCCACCACTGGGGGAGTGGCCAACAATGAGGATGATCAAGAGGCCATAAATTGAAGAGGGCAGATACCTCAGAGGATTCTGGGGCTGGAGGAGATTACAGGTATCGGGAGCAGAGATGACAGGGAATGACATTTGAAAACAGGAATGAGAATTTTAAAATCAAGGCAGGCTAAAAAAATGTAAAAATTGTGACAGATGAGCAGAGATGTAGGAGAAAATTAATGTCACTTAAGGAACCCCCCCCCCCCCCTCCCCCCAACCACCACTCCCCCAACCTGCACTAGGATCTGCCAGGCAGACCCAACCAAAATCCCTGACTTACTTTAAGTCCAGGATACATGCCACTTCTTCTTTGGGATTGACATGTAGTCCAGCAGTGATCACGATTCAATTCTGGCACTGCTGGGACTACAGAGTTGCCAGCTAATCTCACTGGCCAGCAGCTCTTTAGGGCAGGATTACCTCCCAGGTGAGGGGAGATCTACTCCAACTCAATTAAGGCTGCACCCAGGCAAATATCGCCGCAGGGCCGGTAGGATTCTGGGTAGCACCGTGCTGACCAATGTTTTGGCCAGGGGGATAAGGTAATCCATCCCCCAGTAATATCCAACTGATTGTTTTAATAAGTTGAACATATGAAAGTGATTCTATTTGTGCCACTGTGAATTCACAGCACCATTCTGTATACCTGGAAGCTTACCCTTGAATATGTAGCTGTGTAGACGTGTCTACTCTGGGGAAGAATATCTCGCATGACAGACTTGCAAATAAGAAAATTTGACTAAAAGTATTTTAAGATGGAACGCTCCGCTATTGTGAACATCTTTTCACTTAAACAGGGGGTGAAGTCTGCTGATGTGAGCAACTCTTTTTCGTAATATGGAACTTTACTTGTAAGTACTTGATTGGCACCTCATCCACCACATTAAAAATTGACTTTCTCCACCACCAACACAGTGACAAAGGTGTGTACCACCTACAAGATGTACTGCTGTAACTCACCAAGGCTCCTCATATTATGCATCCTCCAAATCCATGGCCTCTACCAGCTAGAGGCACGCAGGCAGCAGACACATGGGAACACCAAAACCTGCAAGTTCCCCTCCAAACCACACACCATCCTGACTTGGAATTATATTGCCATTAATTCACTGTCATTGGATCAAGATCCTGGAATTCCTTTTCCAATAGCACTGTAGGAGCACCAGATGGACTGCAGCAGTTCAAGAAAGCGGCTCACCACCACCTTCTCAAGGGGAAATTAGGGATGGGCAACAAACACTGGCCTTGCCAATTATGCTCACATCCAATGAAAGAGTTTTAAAAGTTGCAGTCACACACTCTGCTAGCGTCGGGCTGCCCTTTCCTAATGCGGGGTAGCGATCTCTCCTGGTCTGGGGGCCACTCTCTGTGCTCACGTAGGGTTTCTCTCATCTGCTGCGACGTCCCTCTGCCAATATGGAGCTTTTTTTCTGCTGATTTGGGACCACACCCTCTGCGAATTTGAGGCTGCTCTTGTGTGACCATGCTGTTTGGTGCTGCGCGCCATACTGTCTGCGATTTGGGATTTCTCTCCCTCGGCTTACATGGAATTAACTTCTGCAGACTGAAGAACCCAGGCCCACCATCAAAAACAAGCATCAACTGTGCTTGATGGGACATGACGAAATATGTAGGGGGAGCTTTAGCCTCAGTTTCTATTACCTATGACGCTGTCCACCAATCCTTCTGGTAAGTATTCTGCCAGTTTACAATAACAAAGTAAGCACATAGCATGGGCCGAAAAGGAGCATTTAGAGACACCTCCTGTCAATCCACTGACCCCAAGCTGAAAGAGACAAATTTCCAACCCGTGCTCTCTTCAAGCACAACTCGCTGCTGAGGAGTGTGGGATCAGTGAGCTTATCCTATGCAATCTATCCCACAATAGACACTCTGCCACCTATTTAATCTCCTGAGGGGAAAGGTTCTATATGAATACTCAATAACTAAAGGCAATCAAGTGAATCACCAGAATGCCTGTGCAAGTGAGGCAAAATGGCATCCACGCCAATATTGAACAATACAATGCGCAATTTCTGGGATCCGTTAATCTGCTCAACCTGCAACCAAATCAAATATTAAAGATCTAAAGTCCATTATCTGTTGTAAGAATTGTTACAATACCTCTCCTTCTGATCCTTGATTTTATTTCCATTTCATTTCACTAATCCATGTGCTACGTCACATGCCCAGTTAGTTGGTTGAATTTAATTCAAGCAAAGTACCTAATACCAATGAGTAGATTCACTGGAATGAGACCTTGTGCTGTTCGGAGAAGTCACTGCATAGTTTGGCTTTATATGCTGTTCGTCTGTTCTCTGCTTTTTTTTGCGTTTAAGCTGAAAGTATTTTCCCCCACTCGCGCATTTGGGTAATACAAAAGGAAAGCTTATTTTCAAGTCTGAATCCGAGTTAATAGCTTTCACCTAAATTCCATTTGCTTTCTCACACCTGCTGAAGGCCTTTCTCCCGACTGGTCGCAATGAACTTTCTTTCCCCCTACCTTTACCAGATGGTTACACACCATTCCCGTAACGTTTGACTAAAATACTGGAGGGAACATTTACTCTCTGAACCTTGTGCGGACACCTGTGGTAATCTGGCTGTTAAGAGATTTAACTGCTCAAAAATTTAAATGTTTTTTTTTTCTGTGGGCTTCCTCTGAAGCCTGGCCTCTTACACCACTTGGATTCAAATCCCTTTCTTCTTCATTTCAGCAGTCCTGAGAGGGCCTGTATGGCCCGATGCCACCAACAGCCTGCTAAATCCTATCTCTCAGGTACTGGAATCTGCTGATGCAGACAGTAAGTTGGCGCTCATCAGCTAAACACAGGGTGTGGCAAAAGTCAGACAGATAGTCACACTGCACTGCTATCAGCTTCCTTTTCTCTTGTAAAGGAGGCCTGACTTTTTTTCACAAGTGCAAAGCAGTCAACACGATTACTAGGTGTCCCCCTGTCCCCTACGTCTTCGAAGATATGAACGTTTGACACATCACTGGTGCTTCCAACTTAACGTCTTGTTTCTGGCATGAGCGACTAAGTAAATATAGTGATTCTATCATTTTGTGCGTCTATCTTTCGAATGGGTGATTGGACAATCCGATAGAGATAAAGATTGAGGAAAGGAAGTCCAGCTTATTCTTAAACCAGCCTTCTTATAACAGTACACTGATGAGAGGGAGAGAGAGAAAATGAGAGCCAAGAAGTGTGCTTAATATAGCAAGTAACTTGCTTGTGACAAGGCAGTAAAAATTCCATTAGAATAGCACGAACAGACCTTTTTCGCTTGGTATCCCATATACTGAGCACAGCAAAAATAAGATATCTTAAATTTTTCAATTATTCACTTATAGCACCCCATAAATGCACTACCCTGCATAACTTTAACCCCATGCTTCAAATTCAATCCACTTGCTAAATATATATTTAGTAAAGACTAATTTATATGCTAACACATCAAGCATATGTTGAACACTGTTTCAACACAACACAGTTCCACACAGCTTGAGTTATAAGTAAAGAATCTTTCAAAGAGTAATTTAATAGCAGTTGCTTCCTTTTCCATGCAAACTAAATGAGAACTGGAGGACTGGAAGTTTTGCTTTTGCTCGTCTTTAGTTTGCTAAAAAAAATTCTGTAACACAATACCTAATTAAAATTGTGAACGCTCCTAGCATTTTGTTCCCACAGATTGCCTTTACCTTCCTGGTAATGTCAGAATATCAGACACAGAGCTGGAAAGCAATCTGAATTATTCAAGGTTGTTTTGCATTCCTGTTGGGAACTATTTAATGAAGCTTCTTGATTTGACCATTTTGTGTTAATGTATCTACATTACTGATACTGAAAGGCTATGGCCACCATAGCAATAACGTTGTCCAACATTTGCTTTGAACTACTGCGTAACGCACTTCCGGAGATAATCACTCCCTTTAGAAGTAATAACAAGGTCAATTTCGATTTCAAATTGCTACTTCTCAATTGTTGACAGCCAGCGAGGCAGGTAGGATGGGCTGCTTCATGGCAATATCTCCATGACAGCGCTCCTACATGGTCCTACAGGATTGCTGCATGATATAAACGTGATGAGCCAAAACGGTGGGTTTTTAAAAAATTGTAAAATCCCAACATTTGTGGAAGCAAAAATAGAAAAGGCTGGAAAATCTCAGCAAGTCTGACAGCGTCTGTGCATAGAGAACAGAGCCAATGTTTCGAGTCAGGGAGACCTTTCGTCAGAGCTGGAAACATATTGTCCCCTCCGCTTCAAGAGTTGGCACGCTCACCCATTTGAGGGCCTTCCTTCCATTGTCTCCATGAATCAGATACCTTTCAGGGACCCTGCCCAGCAATCACTAGGTCACAAAGTCAGTCTCTAACCACTTTGCGGTACTCAACCAGGGGAGCGATGTCTTCAAATTAGACTGACATATATGTGTCCATAAAGAGCTTAAGAGTCTTCCGGTCACAAAGTTCTCTATTTCTGGTAGGCTCCACAGATTTGCCTGTGTGCAATATCTGTGTTCATCTAATTAAAGGGACTAGATTGCAACTTTGCGAAAATAGTATTTTACTGTTGCCACTCATTCAATTTCTACAGCGCATTACATTCCAGGGCTGCTTTGGGGACTTGGCCATTATTTTCAATACTTGCACATTTGTACAAATGATACACTGGGGAGATGGTTTCCGGGTGATATAAATTTACCAGATTAAAAGAAAACGGATGCCAGGTCAGAGCTTGCAACACAATACTTTTAAAAGTAAACTTTCAATTGTTTTGGAGAAGAAAACAAGAACAATCCCCTTCTAAAAAAAATTAAAACTATGAATTAAAATCCAATAAATTTCAAGCTATTTAATCGCACAGAAAAATGCTATACCTTTTTATATACACATATCGATATAGGATCAAATATCTTCTTTTGTGTGATTCTGCTTATGTGACTACAATTGATAAGGCGCAGTACTATTGGTATAACAGAACCCTCAAAATCAGGTCTTTGGAAACATTCCAAAGCAAATTATTCCGTATCAGTCTTTTTTGTTCCCTTCCCTGGAAATATTCCTCACTGGATGTAAGGATAATATGGAAAATCATTCTGAACAGCTTCTGTGCTTTGAGCTGTGTGGGAGTTCATAAAGTGTATTAATTGTTAGATGGGAAAGAGTATTGTGAGGTGGTCAAGCCAGCCTTCTCTCTCAGGAGCTGAAAGATCAGAGAAAATACTATCCAGGTGAGGCCCAGGCCCCTTTTCAGGCTCATCTGAGTTTTGATTCAAATGGAAATGAGAGTATAAAACACATCTGTTCCCCTCCCGTGCCAGCATATTTGCCACCTGAATAGCATCCCCACCAGGTATCAACAAGACGCAGGAAATGGCTTTCCTTTTCATCCCACCTCTCTGCAATGAGTAAATGAGTGCCCAACAAGACGGCCCAGCTTCCCCGTGTCTCCTCAATCTACTACTTTTTGATCAGGAGCACGAAAGACTGAATATGTGTGAATGCTTAGGTACCTGGGGTATGGAAAGTGGTAATTAGCCCAGCAGGATAATTGATGTGTAGATTACGCAGGAACAAATGCTTTGACTTGCTTGTTCTTCTTAACACTCCTAAACAGATTCTTCTTTTTTTATTAATGAACACTTACCTCCCTGGTTAAACTGATAAGAAACCATGCTGTACATTAAATGGAAGGCTGCTCATCATTCTGCTCTACTGTGCTGTGCTGGTGTGATCTTTTTCTCTTCTACAACCAAATGCATATTACCTTCTAACCAACTCCCACCCCTCCACACACACACACTCCCACTCTCTCCCATCCAAATATATGCATACATTCAGACATTCACACACACACTCTCTCTCTCACACATACTCTCTTGCATACAAACTCACAAATCTCTCACCCGTACACACACAAATACACGCTCACACTCTCCTGCACACAGACTCTCTCATTCATACAAACTCAATCACTCTCAAATACACACTCTCTCTTATACACACACCCTCTTTCTCTTGCACACATCCTCTCTAACACATACAAACTCACTCACTCTCAGGTACACACCATCTCTTATATACACACACACACATGCACGCTCACACTCTTGCACACATACTCTCACACATACAAACTCACTTTCAAATATACATCCTCTCTTACACACGCTCACACGCTCTCTCTCTCTCACACACACACACACACATCCTTACACACACAAACACACTCTTACACACACACACAAATTTCACCTAACTGAATTAAACTCTTGGACTAGTCGGGATAGGTAGCAATTCTCAAAGCTGATTCCATTATGTGTCTCCACTTGTAGGCTCTTGTGCTATAGTTACCCAATCGTGATCTTATTTTCACCCATCACTGTGTACTTGGGAAATTCTAAAAGCTGAAGCTTTACTTTTTGCAAGATATTCCAGCCCGGGCGGGGGTTGGGAGAAATCTAACTCCTCCAATGATCCCCGTGGAGCTTTCAATCTGTTCTTAAACCAAGGAAATGGGAAGCAGCGAGGATGCAAAGTGTTAACGCTGCATACAACTTATTTCAGAATGGACTCAAAAGCCAAGTTGAATTCTCATCCCCACCTTGAGAAAAATAATTAAACTGTGGCTGAGTTCATTCCATCAAAACATACCCAATAAAAAACAGTGCCACTTTTAATAATCCTTTGCCCCCACTTGGGACAGAACATTCCATTGAAATGAATGTTCTGTTTTCGATTGAGCAAGTTAGGAACATCTCCAACAAGTCAGTTAACAGCAAGAAAATAAAGAAGGCTTTAAATACACTTTTAAAAAGACGCAGTTCAATATTGACCCGAATAAGTATTAGATCTAAACCAGTACAGTTGGTTACTTGGAGCAGTTGAGCTTCTGATAAAGCAGGCTGAGCAAAATCTGCTGTGCTCAAATGCACAAAAAGGGCTGCTTGTTTCATCATTAACTAACTTGTTACTGAACCTGTCCGAGGTGGTTCCAAACAAGCTAGGTTAAATTCAATTGGTCTGCTTTCTCACATGTGTTCACAGGAGACTTGGTTCAGATAAGCTTATCAACTCTCACACCCTTGCGTTTCTCACTAGAAATAATCTTTTTTCTTCCAAGTAGCAGAGTTGACATAAACAATGCACGTTACCATTCTGACTCAACGTTAGAGTACGTTTTGCATGGGGTTCAATTACTCATGCTTCCGAAAGCTTGAGGTCTGCTGGAAGTAGAACTGTTGCCACTGTGAACATAGGGGTAATGTTGGTGTTAAATTTGAGCTGAACAGGAACTCCTCGTGAATCTGTTTTCTCTGTAAAAAGTCTCCCAGGCAAAATTACTTTCAAAGACTAAAGGGGAAAAAAAAACTGAGAGTGCTGTTTCAGAGTCATTTTTGCATTTTAATTGCATGGAGTGTATAAAACAGTGAGATTCAAAAATGTTTTGAGGCCTGTGCTCTGAATTCTGTACAGTATTTTGGTCACATTTGGGAACAAGGATAAATTGATATAACATTTGGTCCAGGTGACCAAACAAGAGCTTATGCTTAGTTAGTTTGTTAAGTACCAGTTACATGACCAACTGCATCAAAACAAAACTCAATGAAAAGCATTACAACCAAGAATTATTTCTAAAATAATTGAATGAATGCCAATATAAGAGTGCCTCATGGAGACTAATACTCAAATCCAATAGTTATCAAGCGTGGTCATGTCCCACCACCACCTACAACTCCTCTGGCAAAGGTTTAACAGGACCAAAACGGACTTGTGAGTAAAATGCCTAATTAGTTCAGTACAGATCTTCAGGTACACCATGAACACAGATGGGTTCAGCTGTTCATTCATGCTCTAGGAAGCATCAGTTGTAAAGCATTTAATGAATGATGTTAGGACAGAGACTCACTTTTATGGAAGGTGGTACTGAAGAAGTCAACCACAGCAAGTTTGGAGGAACTTAGTAGAATGAACTTGATCATAAAGGATCAAATCTGTACAAACACAAGCACAGTGAGAATGCACTGGATATATCACAATGGGAAGCACCTTTAATTTTTTATTTATTAATTCATGGGACATGGGCTTCGCTGGCTGACCAGCATTTATTGCCCATCCCTAGTTGCCCTTGGAGGGCAGTTGAGAGTCAACAACATTGCTGTGGCTCTGGAGTTACATGTAGGCCCGACCAGGTAAGGACGGCAGATTTCTGACAATATTTTCATGGTCAATTGAACATAGCTAACAGAAGTTTCAATCTTCCCCGATTGGTAATGCAAGGGTTAATTCCTTCTCTGATTAGCATTGTTTTGTTGACCTAAAGCAGATGAAGTATTTGGATAAATATTTCAGATTTTACCAACATGCCATTACTGCAAGACTAATGTCACATTTTATATACCACATCCCTTCTGTGCACCACCCCCACCCCCCCCAAAACAATCACTTAAGAGAAGGTCAGCATTTTATTAAGGTGGCTAAATATGTCTTGGACTAGGTACATCAGCAGCAAGACGTTATTCATCTACTCATCACATAAGAAGCAAGCAAACAATTGCTGAAGCTAATTTCTTAATTAGCTGTGCTCTGGCAGTAATGATTGTAGATTGTGTCAACTAAAATCTGTTTGGTTTCTGTAAATTGGAGTCCGACAAGCATCCCGTTCCGTCTAAAACCTGATAACTCTCACCCCCCCTGTCTTTTGTTTTTCCTTCCAGCCTTCTTCCTGTCGCCATCTCAGTATTTAATCTGACACCGTCAGGCAGCTAGAATGTTTTATTCTTCCTCTCCCCCTCAAAGAGGGAAAAAGGAAAAACAAAACATTTACGTGGGTACAGGAGAGCTGGCTGCTTCTTTCAACACAGGAAACCAAGAGAAACCTAGTGGCGACTTACAAATGAGGAGAGCTCTTTCTCAACAGCTAATCAAGGCTGTGCTTTTAAATACATGAAATGATAGCTCTTAAAGTTCACCATAGTTTCTTTATCAATGTCGTCATCCATCCAGCATTGCATCTCTGTAGAAACAGTAGGCCTTAATCTGAGCAGACATAACTGCTGCATACCCCTAACACCTATCCATGAAATCAGATGGCATCACTTTTTTTTTCAAAAGTATCTTGCTACTTTCTTCAATTACTCTTGATTACTTTTGACGTTTAGAACAAAACTGCAAGCTTGGTTTATTTTCTAAAAAGAAAAGAGGTATGATACATGTTGAATTTTAACATGTTATGTATAAAAGAAATCCGGCTTGTGTAGGCAACGGGCGGGTTGCTTGTCTTGGTATCTCCATAATCCTTTTATGCAAACAAATCCGTGGCTTTTATAACCTGCCCTTGATCGTAAAATAAAACCCAACATCACACAGAAAGTAACAGGAAAGGAGCCAATTATGTCCTTCATCTATTGAGGAAAAGGGGATCCGAGCAAGATGTGCTGACGCTCTTTGGTGTGTCTCAAAATTCAAAATACGAATCAATGAAAAAAAATAAAAGCTTCAAAGAAAAGAAACGCCACATTGAAAGTGAATGTTGGGATTTCAGTAGCACACATCAAGAGTACCTACATTTACAGTTAAAAGGGAAAAATGGAGTCAAATGTAGATACCCAGATTTGTTTCTGGCTTGGTTTCAGAATTTTGCAGACTGGTTTCAAACGCAAGGCCCTGAAGACTGGAATATCTTGTCAGATGCTATCCCACTCCCTCAACTCCCTTTTGCCACCCACCCAGCCATAGCAGGAGTTAATGCCCAGACCAAAACCTTGAAAAGAAGGGCCTCACCTCCAACTAAACAAAAGAGTCTACGTAAAACCTATGACTAATTAGCAAAAAATAAGGGGGGAATCTAATTCAGAAAGAGATCTTTTTTTTTGGTCCTCATGCGACCAGCAAGCTGTTTTCATTTCCTGTCAGAAACCCTTGAACACTAAGAAGTTACCTGACTCAGCTTCTTGTCGAAATCAAATTCAGTTGGAGATAACAGCTAATCATTTGTCACCGTGAAGCAATTCCCTGAAATCTGAGGGAAAACCCACAGCTGCAATCTGCAGTCCTGTCAGATCAGAAGAAATTACATTCTGTGGTGACTAACCTCTGCTCTCCGAGCACTAACAACAGCAGTTGACTCTATCAAAACAGAATATTATGAACCTGTAGCACTTTGAACCACGGTGAGGCAGCTCATTCCAAATTCTCTCTCTCTCTCTCTCTCCCCCCCCCCCCCCCCCCCACACACACACACACACACAACTGAAGACCTATAGTCACATACCGTGGCCTAGCCTCAGCCTCAGTTTTCGCCATCAAGTGCAGTTTGTTGCATTTTGTATCTACATAGTTATGCGCACATAATTTACGTACCAACTGAAAAGCGTTTGTCAGCTGAAGTCATGCATTTGCCATCTAGAACATTTAGTGTGAAAAGAGGAGGTAGCACTCCTAGTCGGGAACAGTTTTGTTTTATACATGCAACACTGAATCTGGGAATACAGCCATATCACATTTTCCATACTTAATTTCTTTATTCTCGGCCTCGAAGACAGCGTGATTCTGTTTGCAGCATCGGCTGGGAAAGTACAATATTGCTAGTGTTTAAAACTGGGTTAGCAATGAATTTTGTTGTGTCAGTAATTCATTAAGTCAGTGTCATCTACTTCACTAGTAATCACATGTAAGTAATATAAGATATTTAACCTAATATCGTAAGGAGGGACTTTTGTCATGTCACTACAATTATAAAATGTTTTAAACAATGTCCAGGATGGAGTAATTAGCTTTGTGTGGAATGTTAGCGAGTATAATACATGCCTGCAGCTTTTAAGTACAACACACATCTAACATGCATATTTCGGGTGGGGAGCAGATGAATGCTGCTCATAGCTAACAGGACATACATTTATGTCACAGGATACTGCAGGATGATAAGGATTGATTCCACTGCTTGGCCTGCTTTGTTTTTATGCTGTTTCGTATACTTTTTAATACCAGTTTAATTCTTTGACTTAATGTTGTGGAAATATAAATACTTATCAAAGGTGGAATGGCACTAAAGCAGAGAAGGAATCAGAGGGACTATTTCTAATCCTGCGCCTTCACGTGGTTCAGCACACTGGCAAAACTCAACTAAATGTGATAATCAACTATTCCTCTCAATGGAAGCAGTTACGACTACGCTATTATTCAGCTCCCCCTCACCAAAACTTCTTTTAATGGCATATCCCAATTTTTTTCCTGACATGGAACATGAAAATTCAGCCCATTTTCAGGAACGAAAGGCAAGTTCCTCTCTAACACAAACTGCTGCTCCTCCTGCCGTTAGGTCATTTCGGGGAACCCGGATATTAATCCCTCGAATCGGGCTTCACACTTCTTGTTTGCACCTGATCTGGATTACTTGGGAGACTCCACAAACATTTTCAGAGCATTTTTCCAGAGCAAAAGAAAATCGCTCACTCTTCTGAAATTTAAGCAGCCGATGCAAGGAAGATTTCCCAGGAGTAGTCAGATTTTCTCAGGTTTAACTAAATAATTTATGCATTCTTTCAGTTTGGCAACGTGAAGCGATTCTAGCCTTTACAAACCACAACTCCTCGAGAGGCAGAAAAGAGACTTGTTCCTGCTCAGCTGAATAACTTAAAACAGCCAAGGTGGAAGAGCTCTGTACATTTTTCCCTTTTTTGACCAACCAGGAGAGAAAATGTCAGTGCCAAAAATGCTGAGTGGAGCATAAATCTACTCCCCCTTGAAGGTTTCTTTGTCACTTGGAAGCACATAGGATGTGAAGAATGGGAAAAGATGATACACTGTGTCAATGCCTCTCCGGTCCCTATGTCAGGATTCAATCATTGCCAAAGGGATCATCTGCTTTCCTTTTTGCACATTCACGGTGAAAAATACCTGTGAGATAAGATGGTGGAACTGAGGCAGGAGCCCCTGCAGCGGACAAGCAGGGCATCTTCCACCTTGAACACTTACAAGACCAAGAAAATAGGCATACAACTGTTTTGCCTGTTAGCCTCAGGCCAGGTAAAAATCAGAAAAACCTTATTTATTACCAGAGGACTGTAAAACAAAATGCAGGCCATAGGAAAGAAGAAAATACCCAAGTCGGAAACCGAGTAATAAATACCACTTCACCACCAAAAAACACTCTTTCATGTAGTGACTGTGCAAATCGAAGTGGTTAGACATCTCAATCAAATGGGTTCTCTCCAAGTGAGTGTGATACTACTGATCTTCTAAAAGACTTACAGCCTCATGGTGTTCCTACTCCTGTGATATACCAAAGCTCAAATGAGCTGGACCATTCTCAGGCTGGCTCAACACTGATTGGGTGATGAAGCATCCCACCTTCAATCCACTCCGTTCATGTTTCTTGTAAGATGACAAATTTCCCCTGTTCCAAAAGAAATCTGAGCCCAAATTTGGAGCTGAGCCCAGCCTTCTTGTGTACTATTTGTCGTTGACACAGCAGTTGCAAAATTTCACATCTGGCTCCACGTTTCTTTGGGTGGGTACAGCTCAAATTCAAGTGAAGCAAATTAGCTATTTGAATAATAGCTGGCTGGTCCTTGTCGAGCTTAAAGTCGATGCATGTCACCCTGGACATACCTCTGGGATATTTCAGCAGCAGGTACCAGTACAGACATCAGAGTTCACAATCTTGTCACATGGCAAACCAGAATGATCATTCCAAAGTGGTATGACATTACATTACAATCAGGATCAAAGAATCAAAGAGCTTAATCAAAGGGATTCAATGGAAACCATTGCAACATGAAATATGTCCATTTAATTGTGGGAGAGGCCCCACGTCAGTCTTCCAGTGGAGGGAGAACCTTCCCTGATTATTTCAGAGAGTGGAAGAGACTCACGCAAGAGTCCTGGCCATCGGTAGCAGGATGTCAATTAGGCCCATCAATGAGCCAATTGGATCCATTATCTCTCAGACCACCGCCCATTAGTGGTACCTCAGGGATTAATGAGAGCTGCACAACTTCCCTGTGCCCTTGGAAGGCCACCCAGCAAACCCTGCTGGGTTTGCCAGTGGCCTCCTCGGGGAGACAAAGGGGTCCCTGGTTACCGAGCACTCTGTACATGATCCTGAGATCTGGTGTCAGGAAGGGGAGGGTCCGCTAAAAGCCACACCCCTGCCTTTGCCTCTGACCCCTCTACCAACCCCTCCCCCGCTGCTGTGACTGCCATACTTTGCAACCTCCATCCTGCTCTCTCTCACTGTTGGTCTAGGCCAGCCTGGGCCTCTGGTGACTGTGGTACTGTCAGTAGTCACCACTCTCTATGGTGCGGACGGCAATGACAAGCTGCTGATTTCTGACTGGCGGGCAGCTCTCAGCAGGTGGGACTTCTGCCACCAAGGACCTCAATTGTGGGGGACGCTTGGTGGTGGCTATTTAAGAGCCTGAAGGACACTTGATTCCATTGGGCCTCTCCCATGTAAACAACGAGGGGCTTCCTCCAATTCTGATCAGTGGAGGAGATCCATTATCAAAATCCAGACGATAGAAAATTACAGCACAGAAGAAGGCCATTCAGCCCCTCTTTTTCTTGTCTATAATGGTTAATGGTAATCTGCCTAACCTACACATCTTTGGAGTGAGAAAGGAAACCGGAGCACCCTGCAAACATGGGGAGAACGTGCAAACTCCACATAGTCACCCAAGGCCGGAATTGAGCGCAGGTCGCTGGCACTGTGAGGCAGCATTGCTAACCACTGTGCCACCGTGCCGTCCCTAATCCAACAAGATTAACTTTGTTGGGAGACACCAGCAGGACCTTGTGTGATTGGCACTGGATGCACACAATGTATCAACAGAAGGATCATCTCTGCAATCACCATAAAACCATACTATCTTAAATGGGATAACATCAGTCCACTGTCAGTGATAAGATCATTATGCACACTTTTGTAACTAAACTTATTTTTCTTCAGTATTACTTCTCCAGTGGCATGTCATGTCATTCAATCTCTGGATAACTACATTGGTAAATGAACAGCCAGGTTCAGAGGCCAACAAAATTCTCAAGCTCTACATACCAGTATTGACTAAGTTATCTTGAATCAGCTGACACAATAGTGGAGCATAGCAATTGGCCATGGCATTTGTTTTCTGAAAAGAGCCAAAACTAGTTGCGGTTTCTGCTCCTTACCGCTATCCAGTGACTTATATCTGCAAGGGCGTATGCATGAATGCCATGTGAGACAAACATGGGTGCGATTCTCCCATCTTCGAATAGCAGCTTACCCTGATGGAGCCACTGTTGACCTGCCTGGTGCCGATCTTCCACATGGTCTAAAGATATTCCAGGAATGCATGAACTACTTGACTTTAAAGACATGCTGGTTAGGTGCAGTGGCCATGCTAAATTCTCCCTCAGTATACCCGAACAGGCACCAGAGTGTGGTGACTCGGGGATTTTCACAGTGGCTTCACTGCAGTGGTAATGTAAGCCTACTTGTGACACTAATAAATGAATTTAAACTTTATATGTTGGCAATACAGCAGGCAATTAGGAGGGGAAAACAAGGACGATATGACAAGGAGAAGAACTGGACCTAGTTTTACCTTGAATTTGCATTGTAAATTCAAACCTATATTGAGATCAAGGTAGTGTAGTGGGGGGGATTACCTTCTATTAAAAGATTATTTCAATGTAGTTCCTCAGATAAATTAATGGTAAAATTTACTGCATGGCATCATACTGAACTGCATGCACTGAAAGCTCCAACTTTTATCCCTGACCTATACTGAGTTATATGGCTTCAGACTGGTTGCACTGTGGGTGCCCAACTGGCCTCATTTCAGGTAACTGAAAAAAATTAGTCAAGAGTTCTGTTGCTCAATAAAACAACTGTTCATGAAAATGAATCACTAATCAAAAAAGGGATGGTAAACAGAACAATATTTCTCTTTGGCCCCAAGTTTGTAATATTTATTAATGATCTGGATGAGGGTATAGTTGGGTGGATTAGCAAATTTGCTGATGACACCAAAGTCGGTGGTGTGGTAGACAGTGAGGAAGGGTGTCGTAGTTTGCAGGAAGACTTAGACAGGTTGCAAAGTTGGGCCGAGAGGTGGCGGATGGAGTTTAATGCGGAGAAGTGTGAGGTAATTCACTTTGGTAGGAATAACAGATGTGTTGAGTATAGGGCTAACGGGAGGACTTTGAATAGTGTGGAGGAGCAGAGGGATCTAGGTGTATGTGTGCATAGATCCCTGAAAGTTGGGAATCAAGTAGATAAGGTTGTTAAGAAGGCATATGGTGTCTTGGCGTTTATTGGTAGGGGGATTGAATTTAGGAGTCGTAGCGTTATGTTGCAACTGTACACAACTCTGGTGCGGCCGCACTTGGAGTACTGTGTGCAGTTCTGGTCCCCACATTACAGGAAGGATGTGGAGGCTTTGGAGAGGGTGCAGAGGAGGTTTACCAGGATGTTGCCTGGTATGGAGGGGAGATCCTATGAGGAGAGGCTGAGGGATTTGGGATTGTTTTCACTGGAAAGGCGGCGGCTAAGAGGGGATCTTATTGAAACATATAAGATGATTAGAGGTTTAGATAGGGTGGATAGTGATAGCCTTTTTCCTCTGATGGAGAAATCCAGCACGAGGGGGCATGGCTTTAAATTGAGGGGGGGTAGTTATAGAACCGATGTCAGGGGTAGGTTCTTTACCCAGAGGGTGGTGAGGGATTGGAATGCCCTGCCAGCATCAGTTGTAAATGCGCCTAGTTTGGGGGCGTTTAAGAGATCCGTAGATAGGTTCATGGACGAAAAGAAATTGGTTTAGGTTGGAGGGTCACAGTTTTTTTTTTTAACTGGTCGGTGCAACATCGTGGGCCGAAGGGCCTGTTCTGCGCTGTAATGTTCTATGTTCTATGTTCTATGTTCTAAGTTGAAGTAACCTGATGCACAAACCGCTAGAAGTGTGCAGCAGAAGACAGATATGCTTAAACAGCAAAGTAATAAAAATCAATATCCTGGCATATTCCCCCTCCTCGTCTGTGATAACAGCATTGGTATTAAGTTTTTCACATGTTGCAACAGTGCCTATCAGTTTCCACTGTTCTTCCTACGCCAGCTATTACAGGGCCTATAGCCACCTGGGGACTGCACTGGCAGCAAAGCTCATCCCACAGAGTTGACCAGATGCCAGCTTCATTGCATCAGCGTCAATTTGTTTCAACCCAAACTGGACAAGGCCAAGGCACACAGCTCACCCCCACCCACTCTCCTTTGCAAGGGCTTACAAAACACACTGCATTGTTTCAACAAAAAAAAGCGAAAGGGTAGGTAGGCAATTCAACTTATTTTTATACTTTCTTTTGTACTGTTGTGATTATGGTTGCAGAATATTTAACCCTTGAGCTCCCACGTATAATTAAGCATTCCATTTCCAAAAGGCGAAATTTTTAGCATTGCTGCATGCCCTCGTCATTCATCAGATTGGAATGACCGCCTCAGTTTAAACTGAAAAGAGAAGCGGTTGTTGCCTGTAATAGTAACGAGTGCCCATCTGAATTCTTACATCTTTGCTTTTTAAAATATTTTCTCATTGGTTTTCTTCTCTCTGGAAGATGCTTGTTCCTTGCTGGAATCCGATTAGATGCTTGTCAGTTTCCTTCCCCAAATGACCACTGTTTCTGTGTGAGCCTTGGTGGTGCATGCCGGCGGGCTATGCGAGGACACCACAGTCAAGGCTGATCCTATCCTCACTGCATTTCCAGGCACAGGCTCTTCCAGAGGGGGATCCTTGATCGTGGTCAAGTTTGGGAACTGTGGTTAACTTTACCAACCTGTCCCTGGGACACTGATGTCCACTGGAGAGCCCCTATCTATTGCCTAAACTGGGATTAAGTAGCTGCACAAACTGGGTCTAAAGCAAAAACAGAAAAAGCTACAAATACTCAGCAGATTTGACCCCTGCGGAGAGAGAAAGGGAGTTAAGGGCGACAATATTTCATCAGGACTGTTCTGATTTTTTGGCGGAATTGACCCGACATGCTAATTCCATTTCTTTCTCTACTGATGCTGCCGGATCTGCTGATTATTTGCAACATTTTCTAAATTGAATTTCCTTTTTCCAGTGGAATTTTGCTTTCGAAAATCTAGGACCTTCCTGGCTCGTACAACACAACTTGTCACTTAAACCTGCTGAGCTATCAGGGGAGTCATAATGCTTTTCCTTGTGTTAATCTTATTTAGAGACTGCTTTCATTCCATTTCGGTAATAAATGTGCTAAAAGTCTACATTACTGCACCGAGATAGCTGCTCAATTTAACTGAATGTGACAAATAAACCTGAAATTCTTCTTGCTGTTGTACGGAGTTTATGTTAACAAGGGTGGGGAGGAATGGATTTTAATTCTTCTTGCTCCCAGTGGGGCCCAGTTAACTTATTGAGCTCAAGTGTAATGCAGAACGATGCCAACAGTGTGGGTTCAATACCTGTACTGGCTATGATAGTTCATGGAGGCTCTGCCTCCTTGCCTTGCCACATGCTTGCTGAGTGGTGCCCCTCAAGCTATATATAATCAATTGTCTCTCTCTAATGGAGAGAAACTCCTATAGTCCTCTGTGGACAATGGCTAATTACTGCTCCCAATGATTGAATCTAACATTCCCAGATTGAACTGTGTTACATCCTCCTTTAACCCATGGAACTGCTTCTACATGAAGTGGCTCCACAATGTACTGAGGCATCTGCTACTGGACAGATTTCAGAGTAGAACCTGTCATGAGATAGCAAAGACTGCACTTGCACTAGACTGTGTATGGCCACTATCCCAATATCCGACAGAAATTTGGGGCGGCATGGTGGCACTGCTGCCTCACAGAGCCAGGGATCCAGGTTCAACTCCGGCCTCTGGTACCTGTCTGTGTGGAGTTTGCACATTCTCCCCGTGTCTGTGTGCGTTTCCTCCGGGTGCTTCAGTTTCCTCCCACGGTCCATAGATGTGCGGGTAAGGTTGATTGACCATGCTAAATTGACCCTAGTGTCAGGGGGATTGGCAAGGTTGTTGTGTGAGGTTACGGGAATAGGGCCTGGTGGGATTGTGGTCAATACAGACTCGATGGGCCGACTGGCCTCCTTCTGTACTGTAGGAATTCTATGAAAATCACCAGGGTCATTGCTTAGTTGCTTTAGGTGCAGCGAATATACCAGGCAGTTAAGGGAAAACTTGAGAAGAATTGACGTTAGTCTCAAATGACATGCAAATGTAAGTTCAAGTCTATTCTGAAACCATGACAGTGATAGGTTTGTAAACCTTCACAAAATGATAACTTCTGAAGGGGTTGGATAAATACATTGCACGGTGTGGTGTGACCAAAATCACCATGGAAGTCAAGGATTTGAATATAGGTTTGTACTGTGTCTGAGTAGAACTGAGGAGTCAGGATTAGACCACTATCTCATTGTTAAATCAGTAATCCCTGCATATCGATGTGTGGGCATTGAGTGAGTACTGGCTTTGAATGCGATGGTGATTTCAGTAAATTTTCTACTGACATTCACTTACATATTATACAGGAGAGACTGCTTGTACCTGTGGAACTCTAGCTCAGTAGGCATCAGTATATTCTAAAGTTTAAAGTTTATTTATTAGTGTCACAAGTAGGCTGACATTAGTACCGCAATTAAGTTATTGTGAAAATCCCCTAGTCGCCACACTCCAGCGCCTGTTCGGTTACACTGAGGGAACATTTAGCATGGTCAATGCACCTAATCAGCATATCTTTTGGACCGCGGGAGAAACCGGAGCACCCGAAGGAAACCCAGGCAGACACGGGGGAGAACGTGCAGACTCCGCACAGACAGTGACCCAAGCCAGGAATCGAACCTGCGTCCCTGGCGCTGTGATGCAGCAGTGCTAACCACTATGCCGCCCTAAAGGATAATGGGAATAAAATGGGAAGGAAAATACCTAAGGTAAAGCTCAAGGGAGCAAAATTGCTACTTTATCAAAGATTTGAAAGTATTCAGTTGTAAATTGTTGAAATATTCCTTTCCTCAGAGTGCAATATTATTTAGAAGCAACGGAATAAAGTACGACCGTGCACAATGCACCTGTTGAAAATTCACTCCTACAACTGTGGAGTCTGCAATGATTGTAGAGAATGTCTCAATGATCAATGAGAAAATCCTATTTCATTGGTTTGGTTCTGGGAGCTCTGGTGGATTGTGCAATGGAGCACTGATGTGACTTTTTACTTTCTCACTGGGTGGAGGAAGACTACAAATGTCCAGGGTTAGAGGAGACTCCATTTTCTATATTATTCAAGTATTCTACAATTAACACATCTTCCCTGACTATACTGACACAGAATGGTCTTGACCTTTTGTACTGTGGAGTATGCAGCAACAATACTGGCTGAACAATCTTTTTTACTCATAATATACTGTGCCCTCCACTGATAACAGCAATGATAAGATTCAATTGCCCTCATGCAGATCTAGAAAAACAGTAGACACCAGGCTATCGAATCAGCTCTGAGCACAGGTACAAACTCAGGAGACTTAGAAGAATCAATATGAGGCACTAAACAATACTGATGAATGGAGCAGATGATGAGAGGTAAACTGATCTTGAGTGAAGGTCTGGCATACTGACTGCCCTTACTCAGTTATATAGAGTAGGGAGCTTAAATGGTCTACTTTGAACGAAGATTGGTGCCAAGAACCTATTAATCCTCTTCCTAATCTCTTTACATGCAGGAGAATATGAATGATGTGGTATGCGGAGAAGTCCAACACCTGGATACATGAGAGATAATGTTCTGACTTCATGGTTCCAAGTAGGAAGCTTTGCTTGCTGGAGGCATATGTTGTGTGGGCTCCATACACACTGACTCTCCAGGCTATGCAATTATTCCTGTGATAGCACCTTCTATAAGAGTGGTGTGATGAACAAATGGTTGTCTATATTGTCATCTGCCATTCAACACTAATGGCCACTCAGTTATGCAGGTCAGAGACACAATAGGAATATCTCTAAAACCCTTTACAAAGGTTCTCTGAGGCACTGGTGGTCCAATTTCCAGATGTTTGGTCAAACATTTAGAGAAGACATGTATAGGCAGCTAGAGGCCGGGATGGGGTGGGGTGGCGCACTGTGGAATTCCACAAGCTGTCTAATTTCAAATAGATCAGTGGGCAGCATGTGATGCCCTTTACAGTGACTCATGTAGGCTATCACAGCTGTAGATAGTTTCAATCCATATCAGCAGCATTTCTGAATTTCTCCTTACCATTGCCCTACACATCGCATAAAAGCATTAAGCCAACAGGATCCAGGTAAAGAAAAAACACAAATACCCTTGGCATTGACACAGGTGCATTAGAGTTGGGCACAGATACAGACAGCAGGTCTATCTGTAAATATAGCCGCTTGGCAGTGCAGCCAATCACCTGTGCAAATCCTTTAATTAGGAGAGCACATAGCAGCAAGTCATGTGCACAACAAGCAAGACCACAACAGACAAGTGCAACCACAATACACATGAAGCAGATGTCTTACCATTCCTACACGATTGAATAAAATTCATTCACTTTCATTCTGTCTTGCAGTCTGTCATTCTTTTAGCGTACAGAGCAGAAAGCGTCAGTTGTTTAAAAGCAAACAGAACAGAGGCACTTCTCTGCTAAGAAAATAAAAATATCAGTTCACTGATTGTTACGTGTCCAGTGGAAAGTAATCATATTTGTTTTTCAGTTGAAAGGCAACAGCTCAGACTGCCTGGTGATAAAAGCAATACCTCAATCTTCCAAAGTGTCAAACATCTACATCAAGGAGGTCGTAAGTCCTAGAAAATAAATCTTCTATCTTTAGCACGAGCATCCCCATTCAAAAGCATCTGAACTCATTTGTGTTATTATCTTGTTTTTAAAGTAAATGAGAATTGTTATCAAGTTGCTAGCTGCCTTAATCAACATTTATTTTTTTAATCTCGTTTCTCTCCTCTTCCTCCAGAGTATGTCCTTTTCTCTGGCCAGAAGACCCTAAGCCTCAGCCTGTGGTGACACTTCAAAACCTTCCTGTTCCTTAAATTGAGTAATGGCTGTTGTGAAAAGAATATTTATTTGCGAGTTGATTGTGCAGCTGCCAAACATGGTACAAGTTCATCATTAAATGACATTACAAGGCGTAACAAGTAAAAATCTTTTTTAATTAACATTTTTAGAAAGATAGGAGTGGTCAGAGCTGCACTACATGTGGAAGAATAGTCCATGGCTTCTTTTACCCTTAAGTCACCCACCGCGCCCCCATTCCCTCATTCCACCACTTTTTAGTCGTACCTGTTCTTTTGCATCAAATTACAGAGGGAGATATCTTAATGCAGAAGTAAGCGATTTTCTCTCAGAAGTGTTTTTTGGGTGAGGCACAAATTATATTTCCACAGTTTTATGAAGCATGTTAAGAACTAAGACTTACATCTTTAAAAAATATTGCCTCTGAGTGTTTCAGGAAGCCAAAGAAATTCCATTTGCTGCAGTTTTAATGGGCCAGAGTGAGAGAAAAGGCCCTCCATCATGGTGCCTAGTAACAAAAGGTCAAGGAGCTTGATCTTCCTGTATCTGACTCTTATTGGGGTTGGTGGGTCGGTTCATGTGCAGAAGCAGCATTCTCTGCCACTTGAGTAAGTGAGATGTGGATACGCACAAAGTTCAGGCTTAGCAATGCACCACTTGTAGTCATAATGAGGAAAAACACTGTTACAATATTCCAGAGATGCACCAATCTCCTGGACCTCACAGTAATCCACACCAGTACAAGCAACAAGCTGGTTTGGAAATCCTGAGCACGTGCCATACTAAAGTTACATCGCACATTTCATTTACAGGAATCTACTGTTAATAATTAGTTCTGGTTAACATTACAGATGTGTATCTATCAACCTAGAGAACTTGTGGTTGGTTACAATGGCACCAGTGCGAAACTGTGGGCTTGGCAAAGGCTGGCTGGGGAGGAGTCAGGACATTTAAAAGTCAAATATTTCTATGACAAATACTGGTTGATAATGATTCTGATCACTGACATCTGATCACTGACATCTGGTTGATAATGATTCTGATCACTGACATCTGGTTGATAATGATTCTGATCTTTTAATATCAAGAAAATTGGTTCTATGTTAGATAGTATTGAAGAGTTGATGTAATTGCCTGAAGTTGAAGGTGGGGTTACAATGAACCTTTCGAAAAGGGAAATATACCCAAGAGCTAAAATGGTTGAAACTACTTATTTTGTAAAAAGATGCTGCTTGATAGTGCATCTTGGTTCTGAAATTCAACAGAGTTAAGCAGGAAGTTAATTCTCAAGCTCCAAAGAGCAAAGAAAATTACAGCACAGGAACAGGTCTTTCGGCCCTCCAAGCCTGCACCGACCGAAGGTTGACAAATATAGCAGGCCCTCATTGTAACACTGTTTGATATATAACGACTTCTGCTGTAATACAAATTGTTCTTGCCTTCTCCAGTAATATAGAAACAATATAAAAAGCCATCGAATATAGCCCAGTGGTAATGTGCTTTTACATAGCTCTCAAAAACAGCCTTATGAGGAGGGCCTCATACAGAGCCATAACTATAAAACCTTTATTTCATATAACCTATAAAAATCTATAATGCCTGTTTTTTTTCTCTTGAAAAGGGTCGGTTCCACTCCTGGAGTTTGGCGGAAGAGAACTTGTACTGACCACATTTCGAAGATTTATCCTTCGTATGTCTACACAGTAGCCTGGATTTTTCTTTGTAAATGTTATGTTATTGCTTTATGTTGGAAGGAAAGGAGGCAACTCAGTATAAGTGCAATCAATGTGAGACTTCCTGATCTGTATGGCTCAAGATTACACAAGTTTACCTCCCTGGGTTATTTGAGGCCAAGCAGGCTTCCCCTAATTAACAGTCATCGAATGACTAAAGTTTGAATCTAATGTTGAAATATTTATGGCCTCAAAGGTGGACCAATTTAGATTATACCTATGTCCATCAATCAAATTGTATCTCCGTTCCTGTTGAATAATAAAACCAATAAAAGAAACAAAAAATACATTAAACTGAGTGAATACACAGCCAAGCACACAACATGCAGATTATTATGTGTTCTTTTTGGAGTGTTTAATGTTGCATGTATTGTATTAAAATTACATTAATGGTTATGTTAGAAATCTCGGGGGAATAAACAATTCCATTACAGTGTTTATATATTTTAGACACAAGGGTTGGAAAATCCCTGCCACCACAGCATATTCTTTTTTTTGCAGGACGAAGGGATGGGAGTTCCCCTACGTTCTTCCAGGATCCCACCTGTAACTCCCCAACCTTCCCCATCCCTCTCCCTCTTTATACCTACCCTGTCATACAAAAAACCTAGCTGGTGTAATCAAGGGTGAATATAAGTTAATGATTGTACTTTGGTCACCAGAGGCTGTGTTAAAATGTGCAGGTAGCCTCCAGACAGGAGTGGAGGCAAAACTCAAGGCCTCAACCTTATTGTATTAATAACATATATATACGATCAACGTAAATTATTGATGGCAGAATTGACAATATTGTTGTGCAGTGTGTTGCAGACTTGTGATGACTCTTGTGTTGAGTTGTATGCTGAGAGAGGAATGTACAGCACTCCAAGAACTAGGTATTGCCATGATCATAATTAATGAGCTGTAGGAAAAATAATTATTTCGAACAAGCTGGAAGGTCAGACTTTTAAAAGGGTAAATGAAGCAAAATGTACTTAAGAAGCTCAGACTGTAGGGAGTTACTCATAGTAAATTTGGGTTAATGTTTTTTGATTTGTACAGGACATATCTCTTCACTACAAAGAAAAGGTACTTAAAGTAAATTCAAACTGTAAAGCATGATTTAGCGCCATGTTATAGTTACTACAATGGCTCAGTTTGGTAAATTGTGGCACAAAGCAATGCAGACTAGGAGAATCCCACCACCCCCACTGAGCCATCTCAGGTCATGACAACTAATGAAAGGATACTAGGGGTAGGCAGGAATGTAAAGCTGTGGCCACAATTAGATCAGCCCTGATATTATCAAATGGTGGAACAGGCTTGAGGGGCTGAATGGCCTACTCCTGCTCCTAACTTGTATGTTCACAACAGTCAGCAGCCCTAAGCTAGAAAGAGGGAAATCATTCATCAGTCTGATTTCTGATTGTTGACCAATTGGCCTCTGCGAGAAAACGAGTGCATGTGTGTCCATATGAATGTATGCAGGAGCAATACTGGGATCAACTGTGGTATTCCACAGTAAAATAGCCTATTGTGATCAATGCCCATTCTCACACATTTAAGGATGGCTACCTCAGCTGGATAACATGGAATAGCTAGCGCCCATGGAGTCATATCTTAGCATGACTGGGTGCATTTAGGAAATAAAGAGAAGGAATTGGACATGAAGAATGTTTCGAAAATTTGTTTTGTTTTCAGAGAAAATAAAGTTCTTAAATGTGCAGGTGGAATTGTCCCAAAATTGCATGGGATGCTGGATTGGGTGAGAAAAGCAGCGTGAAACTCGCTGGTTTCACAGCTGCCTTTTCTAGCCATTGTCAAACAGCACTCCGTGCAATTTCAAAGTGCTGGCGAGGATCACACATGTGGAGATGCCGGCGTTGGACTGGGGTAAACACAGTAAGAGTTTTAACAACACCAGGTTAAAGTCCAACAGGTATGCCCTGTTTGAGAGCAGATATCCACTCCATCTGATGAAGGAGCAGTGCTCCGAAAGCTAATGGCATTTGCTACCAAATAAACCTGTAGGACTTTAACCTGGTGTTGTTAAAACTCTTACCGAGGATCACACAGCCAGCAGGGTGGGGGAGGGGGGGGGGAGGGGGTGGCGTGGCTAAACTCACTGGCAAAGCTGAGATTCGGAGCCAATCGCAAAGTAAAGTTAAGGCCCCCCTTCCCCCATGAACATCAGGACGCCACCCCCCCAGCCCCCCAGCCTCCACCTGCATCAGGGCACCCCCCCCTGCAATCCACAGTCTCTGCGCCTCCACCCCCCCAATGCAAGCACAACACGCTCTTAATCATACCCCATTATGGTCCTCTCACAAGAGTTAGCGGGATTTGTGCCCGCAGCGAACAGTCCCAGAGAATCGCGTCCGTGAAATTATAGAAGTTTATGGTCATTGGTGACTGACCATTAACGTCCCAGTTTTTGAGGATGTAAGTTAAGCAGAGTTACTGTAAATTACACTGATGCGCACGTCCTTTCTTAATTAAATATTTGAATCACTGGTAAATTTTAGCTGTTAGCATTAAACTCATCCTTCAGGTAAATCATTGCCACTTTAAAATATGCACCAGTGGTGTAAACAGTGAATCTTCCTGGTGATCAGTTCCATGTTATTTGTTTCATTTTTGAAAGTTCTTTTTACATGACCGTGAGTCATTTTTAACAGACTTCGGGCAACGTTGATGCCATATTCATTAATTGTAGCACTAAAGCAGACTCTGAAAGAGACTTGCTGTTGGCTTTAAAATGTATCAAAAACTGAATGAGGCATCTCATCTAGTTCAAATGACACAGATTATTTAAATTGGGCAATAACTGATACTGGGAGGAAAAGCACGACAATAATCTCATCTCTACGCTCAGCCATTTTGTAAGCCACCCAAATTTCACTCACATGTGGGTGGCACAGTGGTTAACATTGCTGTCTAATGGCGCCAGGGATCTGGGTTCAATTCTGGCCTCGGGTGACTGTCAGTGTGGAGTTTGCGTGGGTTTCCTCTGGGTGCTCTGGTTTCCTCCCACACTCCAAAGATGTGTAGGTTAGGTTGATTGGCCCTTAGTATAAGGGGGGATTAGCCGGGTAAATACATGGGGTTAGTGGGTAAGACCTGGGTGGGACTGTTGTCAGTGCAAGCTCGATGGGCTGAATGGCCTCCTTCTGCACTGTAGAGATTGTGTGATTCTATGTATGCAGATGATATTAAGATGAACTAATCAATTAGGTTGCTGTTGTCTCATCACTTTTAGGTTACCCTAACATAAATGCCTTGCATTTATATGACTTTCATGATTTCAGGACATTCCAAAGTGTTCTACAGCTAACAAAATACTTCTGAAGTGGAGCTACTGATTAGGAAGCATGACAGCCAATTTGCACACAGCAAACTCCCAACAACAACAATGTGATAACAACCAGATCATCTGTTTCTGTGGTGTTGATTGAGGGACAAATATTCATCAGGGACACATGGGTTAACTCACCTGCTCTTCTTCGAAATGTGATCTTTCATGTTCACCTGAGAGGGGAGGCAGAGCCTCAGTTTAAATCTGAATCCAAAATTTGTTTCTCCTCAGAATCATTTGTTTGCAATAAATGTCCTTTCATAGCCACATTTCAGGGCATAGCATAGGCTTCGAAGAAAATGAATGGGGCGAAGTTTAAGGCTTTTAAAACCCTCTTCTGCACTTCAGTGCAGAAGACTGCACTAATGCAGGATAAGAGGATGTTTTTCAATTCAGATTACCGTAAGTATTTCAAAATGAATTTCAGTCCTGTTATTAGAAACGCAGAATTATCACGTGGCAAGCACTGAATTACTCGCTTGTTGCATCTGATGAGTGGTCCATGCACACTATAAGTTTAATTGTTAATTTGGCCTTTCTCCATCAAAGTCCTTGCAGCATTAACCGGCTCCTAAGCATCAGCAAATACCCCAGTGATGGTGGCAACCACAACACAAGGACAGAAGCACCATTGGGGCTTCTTCAAATATGCATAACATATTAAATTACTTTGCTACTGCATTATTGACAGGTCAAAAACCCTGAAAGTTTGCTGTACCTGCAATGGCTGTGCAGAAGTTTCAATTTGACATCCTTTACTAACTGTTTCCGCAAACAATGCCTTCAAGTGGCCATTGAACAACCTTAATGGGCCAGTAAATTATTTACCTTCTGATAAGGTAAGTCACCACTGAGATAAAACGCTGATAAACCAAAGTAAATATGTGCACAGCTCACTGTTTTCCAGACTTTCTTTCTCACATGCGCATACCTATAGTAAGACAGATGTATGCTTAACACATATGACCTGAGACAGGCCTAAAGCCATAACTAGATAATTTTTCACTCACACACCGATTGCGGCAGCTTTCTGAGGTGAAAGAAACTGACAGCGCAAACTCTCCAGGGCAGAACTTTCCAGTCAAGTGGATCAACGTACTGAAAATCACTTATGAATAGTCATTAGTCCTTCATTACAACCCCCTCACAACCCAGTTCTTTTTTGCAACCAAAATGCCTTTTGTCATCTTCACAAGGTGCATCAGTTAATTGCCGATTGACTTTCTTTTAAACATATGACAACATGTCACAAAGCAAAAAATGCAAAATGTTGCTCCAGGCATCCCACTTAACTCCTTGATTTCCACGTTCCTGAACATTCTCTGCAATATTTCAGGGGCAAAGCAGCCTTTTCACAGATTGACAGAAGTTACGCTAAAAAGAAACCTCCATATTTAATCATATTTACACATGGTTATTTTGTTGGCCTGACTCATTTCTAGTCATAGAAAATGAATACTCTTCATGGATCTATTAAATAGCTTTCTATGCTGACAGATTCCAAGTAACAACAGTGGTGAGAAGTACAGCAGAGTATCTCCTTTTCTACATTACAGTGTACCTAATTTAATCTAGTTATTTTATTCTTCTATTTATCTAATTTTTCACTGTCAAGACACAATGAGATATTAAAGTTTGAGATGCTAAACTGACCTGCTAGAGAGTTTACACGTAGCTTTTGGATAGGTGAGAATGTGCTTCAGTAATCTGCCTGTATTGCATATGTGGATTGCAAAATAACCCAGTTGGTTTTATATATATATAACTGTGAGGGGTTCCATGCAAATAGGGAAGTATATGGCTTTTTTTAAAAAAAGGTGAATTTGACTGAACTAGTTGTACAAATGTCACAGGTACAACAAATTCATTGTCACACCAGCATTAGACTAACAACCTTAAAATGATATGCCTTTGAGTTAGTTGTGTTGTGAAGTGGGAAGGGTGCAGTTTCCTAATGGATTGGGTTTTCTTGTGGATTGAATATATTGTAAAATGTGCTGAGACAGGATGTAGCATCATCATATCTTTATGAAAAGTTGTGTACTGGTCTGAGTTCTGCACTAGTGGAGAAGCGTAATGTCGTAATGTGCAGTTTTCATTTACTGGACCATATCTGCAGTCTATTCATATCTGAATGGGGAAATGCTGCTTACAGGAGGCAGTTACATGGCTGCGCTAACAAATAGTGCAAGAAAATCTGAAAGTTTACTATCAGTACGAAGGAGCTATCTCCATTCTAAGGCCACAAACTCTCACTCGTAGTACAGATATTACTGTCCCACATATTTGTCTAAAGCATCAATGATGTGCCAGCAGGTACCAGTGTGTACTGTGGGTGGGGAAACAATCAGTCTGTAGCAGATTTGCTAATCTCTAACAATAACAGATTTGATAAAAACAATAATGAGCCACTGTTCTTCTGAATCCTGCTCTTCAAACAGCTCAATCCTGCTCCTCAAACTTGCCTATCTCACTCTCTCACACACCACAGACACACACACACCACTGTTTTAGTTAACCCGACATTCATTTATCTAAAGCATTTGAGATTCAATCAGAAACGCAGTCAAGCACAGACCTTTTGAGGAGTTTGATGTTCCCCCCCACATCCTCCACTAATTTTCTCCCCTGAAACCCACAAGCCTTAACCACCCTGCTCTCGTCCCCATTCCTCATGTGCGAGCCTATTCAGTAAATGGCTAGTTGGCCATGAGTGGCATCACATCTGAACCAAAATTGTCCTCAGCCGATATTCACACTGGTTAATGTGGGAACCTTGGCTTGTTTTTCCTTCTCTAACATTGGGCCAATGCCAATGTTCTTGCTGATGCCCTGGCTCAGCATTTTACCCTGCCATGTCTGAGGGACCAAGACCAGTGAGATTTCCAAAAAAAGGTAAAAGAGTGCATGTGCTGGAAACCTGAAACAAAAGCTAAAACTGCTGGAAATCCTCAGCGGATCTGGCAGCATCTGTTGAGAGAGAAACAGAGTTAACATTTCAGGTCGATGACCTTTTGTCAGAAATTTGCTAGCTGTGCAGGTCTTTGACTCTGTAAGATTTCCAGTTTAGAAGCCCTGGCAACCACTACATTCATATTGAATTTACTCGCAGATTGTGGCTGAGTTGTTTTTAAAACAATTTGGGATTTCTCTTAAAACCCTTTGACCTTTGAAATTCATAGTTTCAAACATGCTTTCCTTTGACAGGAAAAATACCTTTCTTGGAATATTGCAGAATACTACACAGTATGATTAAATGAAAATTGAATAAGCATAAAAGACTCCAGAAGTTATAGCACTCTGCAGAGAGATGGAGCGAATACAAATTTCTTTTCCTTTCTTGATTTCTTTTGCTGATGAAATGTTGCACTGGCATTAAAGTCTGGCTTGGGTGAGCCGACAGTAAAAGGCATTTCTCCTTAACACCAAAAGCATCTCGAAAAATAATTACTGAGGAGTAATTCACTGGATTATTTCATTGAAGAAAATCTTTTTTTTTCAACTTAGCTCTTGACTGCTCAGATCAGCAACCATTATCCTAGAAGTCGGGAATCTCAACAATGCACAGAACAATTATTCTACAACAGAGCTGTGACAAGGACTGGGGTGCTGAAGGTGGGCGGCATGGCATAATGGAACCACTGTTGCAGTATACACACTTATTGTGGAGCCTGAGCCTTGCCAAAGTGTAAAATGCCTTCTTTTCTTCCAAGCACAGAAGCTAGATTATACAATCGCGAAATTCAGTAAGAAGGTCTGACGGGGTGATTGGTAGCGACAGAAGCTGGCAACGCCGCAATGCTGAACACTGAGGTTACTTGTGGCGTGTACTGCAGGTGTACCATCATCTACTCAATACCAATCGTCAGTGAGTCCAGCAAAAGAATGAACTGTTTCCTGTCCCTTATACAGTTATTGAAGTCAGCCTGCAGGTTTTTCTTTCTGTTAAAGTTGTTTATTTTGGGTCTGATGCAGTTTACAACAGAACTTTAGCTTCAGGGAGCACAAAATCTATGCCGACCTTCCAGTATAGCACTGAGAGAATGCTGCATTGTCAGTGACACAATTGTATGGATTAAATATTAAACCGACACCCACTCACCCCACCAATCTACCCTCTGAGGTGGACATAAAAGACCTCATGGCACTATTTCAAAGTAATGCAGAAGTGTTTTCCCAGGTGTCCTGAGCAATATTCATCCCTCAATCCAAATTGCTAAAATTTAAACCCAGATGATCTGGTCATTATCATAATGTTAATTGATAGATCTTGCTATATGCAATTTGGCTGCCACATTTCCCTGCATTACAGCATAATTCAAAAGTTTTTAATGAGCTGTAAATTGTTTGGGCATATGTTGAGTCGGGAAAGGTGCTTTGTAAATGCAAGTTCTTCCTTCTTTCTATCTTGCTCTCCCCCCCCCACCATCGTTTTTAATTTTTGCTCCTTGGTCCATCGCCATTGCAAGTGTTTCCTGCCAGCCAGGAGGCCACAGTGTTCTGGGCTGGCACAAAGTTTTCTAAAGGGGCTGCCAACAGTTCGAATGAAGGACCAAACTTAAATGTTTTTCACTTTCTCAGACGCCAATGGGCCTGCTTTGCATTTGTCAGCATTTGCTAGTTTTTCTTTCCCTTTTTGTCGCTTTGTGACTGTCAGACGAGTTACGCCCTGTATGAGCTACCAGGTTACCTACCAAAGTGATGACTTAACAGTGTGCTGTTCCGCTTCTGCCAGCCACAAAGACACCAAAAAAAATGTCCTGGTTAGTACTTTTTATATATCTTTCAGACATTGAACATTTCCGGTGGTAATGCAACATATTAAACTGAAAATCTTAACTGTTACAGTGAATTTATATCAAGAAGTGTCATCTTCTCTGAACATAACCTATGACACACCAGCGATTCAGCAATTGTTTCAAAATTAAAATTCACCCTCTGCTCTCCCTTGAGCATCCTGTGTTTGGTCTCGCAATTAGAATTCTCCTACTCATGGATTATTAACCCTTTGTACTTCCCCTCCTTTGGTCACAAGATGGTTGTTAGAACAAGGGAGCCTTAGTGAAATTATTGGAACTGACTATTGCTATTTGCACCTTTTCTGGTGCTACGATTTTTGGTATGTTCTGGTTTAAAGTTAAAGTTTATTTATTAGTGTCACAAGTAGGCTTACATTAACATTGCAATGAAGTTACAGTGGAAATCCCCTCATCGCCACACTCCGGCGCCTGTTCGGGTACAACTGAGGGAGAATTTAGCATGGCCAATGCACCTAACCAGCACGTTTTTCGGATTGTGGGAGGAAACCGGAGCACCCGGAGGAAGCCCATGGGGAGAACGAGCAGACTCCGCACAGACAGAGTGACCCAAGCCGGGGATCGAACCCGGGTTCCTGGCGCTGTGAGGCAGCTGCGCCACTGTGCCCCTCATTGCCGTTTACTGTGCTGAATTAGCATCTGGTCACAGAAAGGAATTGAAAATGTTTGTGGCATTGATGTAGGTTTGTAGCAAGATGCCTGATGAGTATAAGTTATAATCATTAGTGTCTGAAAACATATCCTGTTCCATGCAATTTGTTCTCAAAGCGCAGCATTCCATGATTATGGCTGTTGCTGGTAAAATTGACATGACTGATTCCATCATCATAGAATTTGCAAATTAACTGCATTTGCTTCTCCTGTTTTCTCCAATTATTAAAAGTTGCATCAAAGTTTATCCAGGCCATAAAGCAAAAGTAAATCAAGCGCAAGGTGTTATTACTATTGGAATAAAATTGAAAAGTGGGATTGTTACGCTAAATCTGTATCAAATCTTGGTTAAACTACACTTAGAGTGTTGCACGCAGTTCTGGACACCATATTATAAAAAGGTTATAGCAGTACTGGAGAAGATGTACAAGGATGAAACCAGACATGTGTGGATAAACATATCAGGAAAGGACTGGCGGCTGAGTCACTTTTTACTTGAAAAATGAAGGTTGATGGGTGACCTAATTGAATTCTTCTAAATTATGGAAGATTTTGATTGAATGGATGCAGAGAGAACGTTTTCTCATGTGGGGAAGAGCATAATTAGAGACCACTAATATAAGGTAGGTACCGAAAAATCCAACAGGAAGTTCAGAAGAAATTCAAAGAGTGGGAAGAAGGTGGAATTCGCTATCACGGTGAGTGGTTGAAGCAAATATTATTGATGCAATTAAGGGAGAACTATATAAGCATATTAGAGAGAAGGGAATGGATGGTTCCGATAGTAGATTTGGATCAGAAAGTTGGGAGTAGGTTCAAATTGTATCAAACAGTATGGATTGTTTGGTCTGAATAACCTGTGCCACATATCTTATGAAATGCAATTTTCTCACTTGAAGGCACTAACTTACACTGTTGTGTGGACACTGGTTAGCTCCTTATTCATTCATTCATGTGGCAATCTTTATCGGCAAGCCCAGGTAAAAAGAGTCACACAGATATTCAACGATGGGAAGCATCGCTGGCTAGCCTGATCTGGCCCTGGACCAGTATAAGCAAGTGTGCATGTGGCAAAAGTTGCCGGTTGACATTCAGGAACAGGAATTCTGTCTGCTATTGCTGTTCCCTAGCCTGGGGATCACTAAAACCAACTGCAAAAGCCCAACTTTTGTCAATCAGCACAGAGCTGGGATCAAATCTGGGGCATTGCTGTCCTGTACAGTTCAGTAGCACACCAGGCAGTACACTGCACCACTGGGGCGTCAGGACAACTAGACTTTGTTTCTGTACTGACTGGCACACTCCCCTGTTTGTCAGCAACAGCATATTGAGTTGGCGATCGGGCCTGCTTTCACTCTGTCCCCATTCTCCCTGCATATGTACACAATACAGTAACAAATATAATGGTTCCCATGGTATTTTGCCTTCCAATCCCTCCTGCAAACTAATCTTTGGGCAGTCAAATTGAGTTCGAGGTGTGTCAGGTTAATTGAAAAAAATGTCCAGAAAGAGAATGCTGCTTCACGTAATCTCCCCACACAGAGGGAGAAGGAGGCGAGCTGCTCCTTTAAGGGTGATCTGAGAAATTTCTCTGCACTGGTTTGTGCAGGCGCTAGGTAGCCTTAAATAAGTAAATGAACGCAACTTGCCAGTCAGCAGCTCCGGGGAGTTGGGAAATACTGTTCTCTTTCCAGCTCTGCACATTTGTTGGACGACCTCTAGTCCAACCCAGGTGCATCTTATTTCAAGACAACTGCACAAATTCATGACTGAAGTGAAGAAAGCAAGAGCTGGCTTCAACTCGAACCATGAAATCTTTTTCTTTTTCTCTGAATGTAGCCAAATTGAGAGAAAAAGGAGAAAACACCACTTTGCCTTGTAATTTGTGTATTTCTTCATAAGGGAGAGACATCGAAGTTAGCTCAATGCTAACATTCCCTGAAGAAAAGATTATATAATGAGGCTTGTGCTGCCATTCACTGTTTTGCATGAAAATCATATGGGCAGAGTGTATGAGATTGTGTTCGCTAGATTTTGTTGTTCTGGCAAACCAAACAAAAATGGTCAGAAATTTAGAGTCGAAACAAACTTGGATAGAAACCAGAGTCAGTTGCTGAGGTTGTAATGCTTACTTGGGTACAGTTCTGCTCTGTGCCATCTGATCCGAGGTGGTTCAGTTGATGAAACCAATGACCCAGAGTACAACTAAGCAATGCAAAAAAAAACCCCTCGTATGTGTTGTAACAGTGGATCTTGAGTAGGGCAGTGGTAGAGGTGATAAATTGGTCTTGGTGCTCTTGACCTCTTACTAAAGAAAAGGTGCTATAGAGATGTGGCTATTGTGTTGTTGGGAGGGGGTTGGGGGGTTGCGGGGGGGATGGAATCGGTCAGCATTCCAGCTTATGGTAGCCATCCAGTAATGTCTGCTCCTCTTGTGTGGACTGGCACTCAAATGTCTCACTTGGACAAAATATTGAAGTCTGGCCCAGTGCTTAAGGAGACTGTACCCCAGCAAGAGGCAGCACATTCAGGAAGGAAAACAAACCGTATCACCAAGATGCTCAGCACAATATTACTGCAGCCTTGCTGACCTGGTGCAACATTGCAGCTGTGGTTTGTGTCACATGGTACATCAACAAGCGTCATTTACTTCTGTGAGTAGGTCATTGTGCCATTCTCTGCACTACTCTGCTACCTGTGAACTTCTCACACCAGGCAAATTTAAGTAAAAAGGTTACTTGCTATAAAAAAGCAGCATATGTATTTTGGCAAGTGTTTCAATAACAAGTTTCAGGAGTTCAGAGGGTATTGACTAACCAGTCCTTGTGGTTTGTCAAGGGATTCTGAACCCCTTGATTCTGTGTATTAGTTACTGCTTTGTAACATGCTGCTAGCTATGAATTATCCTGAACGTACTTCCTATGTTTGATTTCCTATTATTCTGGAGTTTGCACCACTGGGAATGTGAACAGACTTCAATAGAAGGCTAAGGCAAACAAGCACGATCAGTAAAGTAAGTTATTCAAATACAAATGATATAGTGCATAACATACCAGCATATCAAAACTGGGGTGTACATAATTAAAGGGGGAAATAATGAAATGATATATATATAGTATTCCAGTTAATCAAAACTGTCTGGAATAACTTGATGTCAGGAGCTGGTGGTGAGTGTGTGATGCTACAAGCAGTTATCCTTTGATCGCCCACACATGATAATGGACACATGCTGAATTATACTGACTAGCTTGTCACTACCACTTAGGCTGCATGGCAGAGTGCTGCCTATTTGTTAGAAAACACTTTTAAAAGGAAATAATTCCACAAATAGATAGTTAAAGGGGAATTATATTTGACTGAAATATCCTTTAAAGGCAGATACCTGTACACTTATTGGTGCCACTTGGTCTCATAGTTGCCTCTTGCTGTCCTATTTTTCATTTTTACAAAGCACTGGTTTGAGGCAGTCAGGCAGCAGACATTTTGTCTACAGCTCATCCTCAGGTGACATCATGGATGGAGACAGTGGTTTGTGGGCAGCAGTCCACATTCATGATGTCAAGTGAAGCAAAGATTTATGATTATAGTCATGTAATTCATGGATAGCAAGAAGCGACTTAAAGGCTAGAGAGAAGTGTACCTTTATCATATTTATATATATAGGATTATATAGCAGTGTGTGAGAACGTTTCTCCTTCAACACTATCATTAGCTAAATATTTACATAGTAAAAACAATGATTCCAACCAAACGTAGGCCAGAATAGTCCCAGGCTCAAACCCTATTTAATTGCAATGCAACAAGCAGCCCTTTCCTGCTCAATGTCCAATCGGACTAAATGTCCTAGTGGAAAGTGTGCATGGGTGGCTATCAGGTTCAGGGCCTGGCTTGAAACAAGTCCCCTGCACCCCCACACCTCCCACTGCGACGTCTACCCTGACACTCCCCCTCCCCCCAAATGGTTGATTAGCTTCATGACTTTCACCATTTAGACACATGCTTGAAGAATAGCCACTTGGTTGGGCAAGGCCCTGGAGGATACCCAGCAGCTGTAGATCCTAGCACCAGCATGAGTTAGCACTTTCAGGAGAGGTGATAATTGGATGGGTGGGGGTGGCAAGGGACTTTTTAAAGTAAATCTTTCATGTAATTATGTAATTCTTGAGCGCTTACTGGCTGTCCCAAATCTTTAAACATTATTATCCAAACAATGATTCCCAAGCTCTTGCTCAGAAATGGTAACGAGAGGTTTCATTCTAAAACAATATTTACAACAAAAGCAAATGTCATTCAGTCACACTCATGTGCATGCATTCTTATAACTCTTTCCCTCTTATGTACACCACATATATACCTGCACATACTACTAAGTAAAGTTTATTTATAGGTGTCAGAAGTAGGTTACATTAACACTGCAATGAAGTTATTGTGAAGATGCCCTAGCCACGACACTCCAGCGCCTGTTCGGGTACACTGAGGGAGAATTTAGCATGGTCAATGCGCCTAACCAGCACGTCTTTCGGACAGTGGGAGGAAACTGGAGCACCTGAAGGAAACCCACGCAGACACGGGGAGAACTTGCAGACTTCGCACAGTGACCCAAGCTGGGAATTGAACCCAGATCCCTGGCGCTGTGAGGCCGATGGTAGTCATGATGTGGAGATGCCGGCGTTGGACTAGGGTAAACACAGTAAGAAGTCTCACAACACCAGTTTAAAGTCCAACAGGTTTATTTGGTAGCAAAAGCCACGAGCTTTCGGAGCGCTGCTCCTTCGTCAGGTCACTCCCACTTACCTGACGAAGGAGCAGCGCTCCAAATAAACCTGTTGGACTTTAACCTGATGTTGTGAGACTTCTTGCTGTGAGGCAGCAGCATTAACCACTGTGCCGCCAAAACTTACACTCTGCACTCCTGCATACTTACACTCACACACACATTCACTTACAGACAAGTGGCAAAAGACTTAAGAACTCACCCTCCCCAAAACATACACAATCCGGCACAAACACACCAACATTTGCAAACTGCTCTGTGGTACGTATTCCATGTTCAGTCAAGTTCTCTTCAATCCTGAAGTTGTTAGCAATATTTAATACTGAGTAAAAGCTGAGCTAAGTTGTTTTCTTTGCAGGAGGTATTATTTAAGGGATGGTGGGGGGTCGGGGGTGATGGGGGGGGGAGCAGTAGAGGGGGAAGTGGATGGTGAAGAGAACTGGTTTTAATAGTAGAAGTGAATGCGCATCAAACACCTCATTACAACAAAGGTTGTGTCAGGACCCTCAATCACAACTCCCGTCACCAGATATTCCAACCTTCCCAGTCAGTTACCTAGGCAGCAGCAAAAAAGTCCTATCGTGAAAAGAATACTCACATAGACACACACACAAGAAAAGGCGTTGAGGTGGCGATTGTCATTCAGACACCCTTTAACTCCTTCACCAATGAAAATGTGCATGCAAGTTTTTTTTTAAAGTGCAACTACATAAATCCTTCCTTTTCCCTAATTCCCTGTTAGCTCCTAGGTTCACAGATATGTAACCACAATTAACATGCGCTGGCTAGGGATTCGCACAGCCGCCATCCTTCAGGCTGTATCCTGATGAAGTAGTATATTATTTCAGCTGGTAGTTCAACAAAGCTTTGGGATGAGACTGATTGATTAAGACCAGATGGATGGCCACACATAGGTGCGACAAAAATAGAACACATTGCAGACATTCCTGGCATCGTCCTTCTATGGACAGGGGAGGTGAACAGAGTGTGACTACCTTATTGGTCTCCCGGTGGGACTGCGGAGGCAGGAATGTGTGACTGTGGCAGGGTCAGAGAGTGGTGGGATAGTACAAGAGAATGGCTGAAGAACTTAGGCTTCTGGATCAGCCATATCCCAGCCTCTCTCTCTCTCTTCCCCCCTCAGCATGAAGTTTCACTTAATGTTCTGCCGGAGCCAAAGCCGTTATCTAGTTGTTATAAATCGTCTTGGATTTCACTGTCGAGTCTGTGGAAACTACTGATCTCCGCCTGGCATCTCCGGTAGCTGTGCACTGCCTGCAGGGTATGATAGATTGTGGACCCCTGTCCTGATGTTGTACACTCCAAGAGGAAAAAATAACTTTTCTCCTGCCTGCTTCAGTTACCCCCCGCGCCTCCCCATAATACACACACACACACACACACACACACACATAAACACACACACACACTCAGTCAATATCGCAGATGTACTTTGAAGAATGGAGGCTTATCTATACATTTAGGTTAAAATACAACTCATCTGTGCATTTGAAAGATAAAAAAACTGATGATTTTCCAACAACTATTGTTCATTTGTACCAGAAAGTAACCCAGTGCCTCAGTCTTAAATAAAAAGGCACCTAATTTCCTTTCTATGTGTCACAAACCTGTGCACGTCTCAATGGACAGAATTAGTTTTGCAACTTATGTGCAGAACAAACCTCTGCATTAATTCAAAGCCCACATCTCTATTATATTAACCCTAGTTAGGAAAGTGTTACAAAGCTAGGAGCTCGATAAGAGTATAATCTCTCAAATGGTTAAGTTTTAGTTTCATGCTTTTCTCGAGAAACTATTTTACTTGATATGCCTTATAACTGCTCCCCCTCCACTATATATCTACAGATCAAAATGCTAGGTTTGTCATGAAATCGCCGAGAATTAAAGAGTAATCTCCGAGACTGCTTTGTGCAACCGTGAAGAGTACACTTTTTAAAAATTTTCTTTCAACACTTTCATTTAGGAGTTTACAAAAGCTACTGGAGATGGCAAGAAGGGGTTGTTTAACTGGGTAGGGCATTTGGAGGTGGGGGGGGGGGGGGTGTCATGTGAGGAAAGTGCCACAAATACATCCAAACAGAGTTGGCAACTGGACATACCTGCAAGCTTGTGCTGCACTAAAAATAAAATGGAAAGCACTTAATTTTATTATTGTAACTCAGATCTGATTTCTATCAGCATAAAAAAGATACGTTTTAAACTAGGCCCAAGGTCCTTGGTTTATTTTGTGTTGTATTCGCAACAGATTTTTGAGTCAAACAATAAGCATGATCCACCATATTAGGTAGAGTTTACGGAACAGAAGCAGACCATTTAGCCCAACAGGTTGGTGCTGGGGTCTATGCTCCAAACGAGCCTCCTCCCACCTTCTTTCCTCTAATCCTCTCAGAATTCCTTGTATTCTTTTTTGCCTCATGTATTTTTCTAGGTATGTCTCTGTGCTGTTTACCTTAACCAATACATATGGTAACGAGTTTAAAAATCTCATCACCTTGTGAGTGAAGATGCTTCTTCTGAATTCCATTCTAGGATTGATTAGCGATTACCTTATATTCACGCAGTGAGTGTGCAAAACTTCAAAGATCATTTTTTGGTAAAGTTTCTATTCAAAGTCCCATAATTAGTCATCAGCCATTGTAGAATTTTCAGAAGTGTCATTTCAAAGCTTGGGACATGTGAGTCAACATTTATTCCATAATGGTTGAAACTGAAGTTCAGTAACCATTGACATGTTCAGCTGCTCCGGAACTGGCATTATCTCTCATTCAGAATTTTTAACAATCGCTGTACTGAAATGCAAGCTTTTAAATTAGCAATTAGCATTTAATAGCCCGGGCAGCAAAATAAGATTGGATTTATTCTTTAAAATGGAACGGATATTCTGAACTTAGTGGCTTCAACTTTACTGCACAAAGTACGGTGGCACAGTGGTTAGCACTGCTGCCCCACAGTGCCATGGATCCGGGTTCAAGTCCCGGCTCGGGTCACTGTCTGTGTGGAGTTTGTACATTCTCCCCATGTTTCTGTGGGTTTCTTCCGGGTGCTCCGGTTTCCTCCCACAGTCCAAAGATGTGCGGGTTAGGTGGATTGGCCGTGCCAAATTGCTCCTTAGTGTCAGGGGGACTAGCTAGGGTAAATATATGGGGTTATGGGGTCAGGGCCGGGGTGGGTTTGTGGCCAGTGCAGACTCGGTGGGCCGAATGGCCTCCTTCTGCACTGTAGGATTCTATGATTCTATGAAAGCTGCTAGGTGTTTGCTGATCTTTCACATTTCTTCTCCTTGTCGACACAATATAAGGATATCCAATTCAACCCAGTAATTTACCATCACTGAGTGAAGGACCAAGGTTCAATACTATAGATCGCAATGTTAGCTTGATATACCGGAGTATTTGCATGATTACCTTTGGGGATCATGCAGACACTTCACTAGTCTTTTCTCCTTGGGAGTTTTCCCTGTTCTTCCCAACCTTTATTCTGTAATTATTCTGTAAATTGAGTTTGTGTCTTTACATGTCCTGTTTGTGAACAGAATTCCCACTCACCTGAAGAAGGGGCTTAAGGCTCCGAAAGCTTGTGGCTTTTGCTACCAAATAAACCAGTTGGACTTTAACCTGGTGTTGTTAAACTTCTTACTGTGCTTCCCAACCTTCTGCAGGAGATGGAGAACTTGTGGAGTGTTTGAATTGAACGTGGCCTGAAGGAAGGAATACGTTTGATGCGCAAGTGGCTTTTTACATTCCAGACCTTATTTTCTTATTGAAAGACTGAATAATTTGGAGGTCAGATTCTAACTAAACAGTGCAAGGGTCCCTATATTGCAAACTTTATAACCAAGATATTGAGTGGAATATTTTCTACATCAGAAATCAGTATTAATTTAGGGTGGGCTAGTAATTCACTTTATTTTGCGCTTCTGGCAGATTCATAGGGAATGATTTTTAAAGCCACCCACCAGCAAGATTGGACAGGTGAGTAGTTAAAATTACCGTGTTACTTACCTGAGCCGGAGCCATTGGAAGCTAGACTTCACACAGTTTTAGTCGACTTAAGCGAGTAAGCGACACAGAGATCTACATAAAGTCAGCAGGCTGCCCTAGAATATATGTTTGCTATTTCGATTTGACTGCCATTTTCATGATGTAGCTTGAGCAGGAAGTGCCAATGTGTTAACCTGAAAGGTCAGAAGAGTCCCAAAAAGGTAAGTTTACAAACATTTCTCTTTGATGCTGCATGATCTGCTGAGTATTTCCAGCATTTTCTGTTTTTATTTCTTTTAACTTTCCTTCAGACGCCAGGTTTCACAAGGAAAGCCTAGCTATGCCGCCCCCCCCCACCCCCATAACTACCATGATCTCAAATGCAGCACCCACCTCCATCTCACCCCCAACCCACAACATTCTCCACTTCCTCCCCTTCCACCAATTGCAGATGGCCTAGTCATCTCTTCAAGTGGGCATTTAAGTGACGAAGAAAAGTAGGGAGTTCCCTCAGTCACCTGGTCAACATTCTTCCCTCAGTCTCCCTCAAGTACCATGAGGCTGATTGTCTGTTCATTCATCTTTTTGCTGTTTGTGACAGTCTATTGTATGTAAAATGGCTGCCACAGTTGTCAACATGACAACCAAGTAAATAGTTGCATGTGAACTCTTTTGCAATATTGCTGAAAGACAATGTAAGCTGCCATTTATGGTGTGCTGCTACGTCCTACAAAGCTCAACTTCATTGGATTATATCTTTCTCAAAATGACATAAATAAGAGGTAGACTAAAAAGATAGACAACTTTAACTTGACCATATTAAAACAAACAGAGTAACAAACAAGACAGTGGATACAGATGCCCCATGACAAGGCAGATGCTAATGTCCAGTTTAGACACTGGCTGGAAGAATTATGCTACTGGATAAAGCAACTAAGGGCAACATAAAAAGGGGTTAAATTGGACAGTCTCTGAAAATGCCTACAGGGCTCGTGATGTATGATTAACCTGCATCCGTTAATTGCAATGCAAGCAGCCCGCCAACCTCATGCTGCCTGCTCATTTGAATGATCGCAGCGTCCAGCCGGTGCTAACCACGTTGTTCATTGATTGGATGTATCAGCAGGGGGCCAATATCATGAGTGGCTAGTCCCAATTAAAGCTAGCCCACACTGCTCAATGCTAGCCTTCCCCTCTTGTAGTGGAGGTGCATTGTGTCTGAAGCAGGTACTGCAATCATGGCTGAAGAGAATTTGACCCGGCAAAGAATGTGAAATAGTAGAACAGAAAGAGAGAGAGAGAGAGAGGACACCAAGGTTTTCAGAGGCTGCCCTGGAGGTCTTGGCTGAAGAGTTGGAAAGGAGGAGCAATGTCCTGTATCTACAGGGAGGAAGGGGGAGGAGGCCCTCCAGACACACAGTCAAAAGGCAGTGGGAGCAGATAACCATGAAGGTCAGTGCAAGGAATCAAGCCCCAAGGATCTGGATGCAGTGTCGCAAGAAGTTTAATGACCTAACACGAGTGGTCAAGGTCAGTGAATGCATCTTCGATTCCCCTATCCTGCGAGTTGCAACTGTATTCACAGCCATTAAAATCACCGTTCACCCAGAACTTATCCACCATTTATATCTCTCAGTCAGGTCTCCTACCGAATATTCATGTTTCACTTGATCTTTACACAAAAGCCTCAGACCTAGGTTAACCAGCTGCGATTAAATATATTCCTGGAGGTTTCATGACCTGATGTTCTCCCACGCTCCTGCCATTCGTCGGAGCCAAAAAGATTCATTACCTAAATGGATGCTGCTTGACTGTCAACCATATAGTCTTCTTTTCACCTGGAGGAGGCTGAGCTGGCCGTACTGGACCGGCCATTGCAGGGGCTGTAACCAGCAGTGGGGATGAAGCTATCAAAGATGATCATATCCTCCAACCTAACTCTCCTTCTCACATCATAATACCCCCATATCTCACATTCTCTTCTGAGTTACAATCTGCAAATGATGGAGGTATACAGCTCTTACTTTTCATAGAATAGAATCACAGAATCCTGACAGTGCAGAAGGAGGCCATTTGGCCCATCGAGCCTGCACTGACAAATGTCCCACCCCGGTCCTACCCCTGTAACCATCCTGCTAACCCCCTTGACACTTAGGGGCAATTTAACATGGCCAATCAATCTAACCTGCACATCTTGGACTGTGGGAGGAAACCGGAGCGCCCACGCAGACATGCAAACTCAACACAGTCACCCGAGGCTGGAATTGAACCCGAGTCCCTGGAGGTGTGAGGCACAACATTGCCCTTTCAGATACTAAAAGGTCCAGCCTGATCAGGCAATGGAGAAACGCCAAGCAAGTGACGATAAACACACCACACCATCACTTGTTTTCACACTCACAGCTACCAACTCAGAGAATAACATTGCACACATTTTAGCGGATAGAGGTAGAATCTGTTCTTCCTGAGACACTGGGCACAAGGTCAGGGCAGGGGAAAGAATAACACCGTTCACAGCTCCCCCACATGCAGAGGATGGGTCACCTACAGAAGAGGGATGATGGATATACACAACCGCACAACAAAATGCCTGGTACATATGGAAACCTGCAGAAAGCTTGCGGTCAATGTCAGAGAACCTGGAGGAGTCCAACATACTGGCATAGATCAGGCTTTGTGCAGAGCTTAGAACCCATACTTTCCATCATGGAAGTGGTGACCAACTCCATTTATTATACTTGTGGGCCCAATCATACTGCGGTGCCTGATTACCGTGGTTGCAACTTCCATTGCAGCACGCCCAGTGCATGAGAAGAAAGCTCCAACTGCTGTTGTGCAAGTTCAGATTGTTACCATTCAAGTTTAAAAGCTGCCATGATGCCTATGTACCACAATGTGTGAAGTGGAGCTTATAGAGTGTCACATCACTTCAGCATTCTGTCCTCAAGCAGATGACCAGCTTGCTGAGACACTTCCATGGATGAGTGGCAAGGGTCAACGGAGCATGAATCTGCTGTGTTCTCCCAGGAAGGCAGCATTCATCCTCCTACCCCTGCCACTTCATCAATGCCCTTGCTGTTGCCTATCAGCTACCCATGCAAAGATGGTACACTTTGCAACCAGACCTTCAAGGCCAAGAACTGCTCAACAGCCTCATTTAAGGCTATCTGCTGTCTCTTGCACAGTAGTTGGCACAAACTAGTTATGGCCTCCTGGTGGGAGCCCTTCCTCCCCCTCTTCCAGCTCTCTGTTCTGCTTTGTGTGACCTCTGCCCATTCTCCAGGTCAATCTGTAGTTGAAGGGCAATGCCTCAGAGTACAGCCATGTCTGGAAGCGATGGGTTAATACAAAAAGCATTGAAGTCAGCAAAACACTACTTCCATCCCATCCCACAGCCTGTGGTCTTCTTCAGTTTGAAACAACTCTCGAAAACACCAGCACAGCAACAGTCACAAGAAATCAACCAGCAACTAATTTGTAAGTAGTTGATCATCCCTTCAAATAGCGCTGCTGAAGAGTGGTCTTCCGACTGCTTAATGTATGTTCAGCTCTACAATCGTTTAAAAGAGAGCACAGGCTTGAGTGCTGAGCTCTGAAATTTCACCCTGGCATCAAATCAGTGTTGCATGCAAATTGCCATTGTGACCTTTCTTGCTCTGCATACTTCCAGTGGATATTCACTGTATATGCACACTAATGCCTGAACCAATATGTTGTCTAGATCAATTGACTCCACAAGTCTGCAATGCAATCTAGATGACATTTTGGAGCCCTAGCGATGCTTGAAGCACCCAATACAATGGGTGCTTCTCACACAAAGATTTTAACATGCTAATGAACAACTTCAGTCCTTTCCTGTTCACCTCCTGTTCTTAATTTCCGAATCTCAATATTTCTGATCTTTTCAGAGCAGGCAGCCTTCTGAACAAGCACCAAGACAACTCTCAGGTGGAAGCTAAAAATATTGTGCATTAGCAAGTCTTAGTTATTTAGAGCTCCTATGATGAAAGAACCAGATATAACTTTCCAGTTACCATCTTACCATGGGCCAACTGTACAGCAGTTAGACTGCCATACCGTAAAGTGTTCCAGCACCCCTCTCCCCTCAGTCACTCGTACACCACAGACCAACTCTACCATAATTGGACTGATATGAGATGGTTTTGAGAAACTCTGGGTTGAAATGCAATTCAAAATGACAACTAGGTATTGTTAAATAATGTTTTGAATGGAAATATCAATTCTTTTGGGTTTTCCCATCCAATCTTCAACTATCAGGTAATGTTGATGAAGGTTACAATGGAGGCTGCTTGATGCTTCATGATATTTGCAAGGCTATAAAATTGCTCAAGTTCTTCGTTGTTTGGTTTCTTCACTGCTTTGGCTAATGAATAAACACGATCTGGTTCTTCCGCTTCCTCGAATTGTACTTTCTAATTTACTTGACAGAAAATGTGCACATGCAATGGCATCCTGTAATCAGCATTTTCATTCTTCCAGTCAAAGAAGAGGGGATAAAAAAGTGAGAACAAGATTCAAAATGACCGTAAGCAGGTTCAGTCCTGGTGAGCTGTTTACCACAGACTGGAGTCATACTGCAGCCGATACAAAGTCAAAAGCAACGGATGATTTGGCATCCAGGTTCGACTGCCACTTTCATGCCAATGGACACCCAATATCACCTCACGTCAATGCAAAAGTAACAGTATATAACTACATTTGCGGAGGGTTGGTTCTGTCACTTTATGGAAATCTTTTTGCTTAGAGAGAGCTGTGAACACTTGGATCTGACTGTGTGGTAAGAAAATAATAATTAAACTGTATACAGCTATTAACAGTTTGTGTAAAATAAATTTTAAAAGTGACAGTAGGAGGGAAAAGATAATAAAACCATGACATCAGTTTGAAAAAAATAAATGGGAGAATCTATAGAAGAAAATTAGAACTGTACAAAGTGTACAGCACAGTACACTGTGTGTATAATTAGAAGGACAGGTATTAAAATGTTATTTCTATGTTGTGACTGTAACATGATTCTAACCTCTTACCATGCTATAAAGAGTTTTTAACGTGCAACTAAATAATTTCAATCTGTTCCATTTAACTCATTTCCTGTCAAGTTGTTTATTTGTTTTTCAAACCTTTTATTAGATTGAGGTATGGATAAGGTAATTATCAAAAAATATACGGTTTGGAAGCACCAGCAGGAAACTACATGAGCAGTGCCCAAAGTGAGGCATCCATTTTATACAATGATAATGGACACTACCGGCCTCAGTAACGGAAAAGGTGAATGAATGTCCTCAGTAGAAAATAAGAAAGGTTTATATGCTGCAACTATACAAGCCAGCCACACAACATTATTAATACGATGAAATATTAATCACACCACTGTGTAGTTACAATGATTAACTGCAAATGTTGACTATTTTTCTTAAGTTTTTTTGCAGCAAGGGAGTGGCCATGTGCAGGAAGACACTTAACCTCCATCACATTACTCCTGGATGCACACAGCCAGCCTCTGACCACCTGAGACAGATCACGGCGCATGTTACACTCACTCATGCACACCAAGCAATACACAAGTTCAGTGTAAAGCGACTTTAAAAGCTCATCGGGCACGTACTTTGCTTGTACGAAATACCTTATTCATGACAGAGCAGCAAGTGCCTAGGTAATTACTGGAATCAAGGTGGCCTCAGAAGTGTTTAAATCTACAAGGACACCGAGGGCATGAATAATGCAAAATAATTTGCATCTAAATTTTTTAAGTGTTCTTTATTCAAAAACTAAGATGCAGTTACGATTAAAGTTTGATGAGTTGGCGGCAGAACGCTTCCTAGCTGCTGCAGGAGAGCTGCTTATTTTGCCAAAGTTGTTTAAAAGATGAAGGGGGCAGGAAGGGAGAGACTGTGACGGGAAAAAAAGAGATATAAAATAGGGAATGGTTAGAATGCAGAGCTGGAACAATGACACAAGTAACAGCATCTAGTTTACAATTGGTGCCAGACTGCCACTTGTGAACTGCAATCTGACAGGGGCTATTTGATATCAAGGCTCTGTTTCAGTCTAATTTATTGCATATATAGGACACAACTCCCTGTGTACCCATTTCACAGTTTTTCAAATGAAATTACTTTCATACAATATTTCCCAACATACCCGTTATATGAAAGTCAGAGAAAACATTATTAAAATTTATGCAAGGAGGTATTATTATGTTTGATCAACCCACAGATGGCAATGTATTCAAATCCTTAATACAGTCACCAGTAGGTTTAAATGCATACCTTTATTTTCTTATTGCTTTGATGAAAGATTTTAACTCACAACCATCTCCCTGCTGTCCCCTCCCACCACCCCCCCCCCCCACCCTTCTCTCCCACCCCCACTTCTCCTTACATCAGGAAATAAAACTTTTGAGATAAGAATTTATCATCTCGCAGCTATTATGATATTCTTGAAATTGCTGGCCACCGGAATAAACACATTCTCAACCATCGCAACACATATACGCACGCAGATGTATGCACACACACAAACACACATGCATACACACACACACATGCACTCAAACATACATAGAAACGCATGAATGCACACACACCAAAACATACATGTACACACACACATGCGCTCAAACATACACAGAAACACATGAATGCACACACACCAAAACACAAATACATGCACAAACACACACATGCATCAAATATATACAGAAACACATGTATGCACATGCACTAAAACACATACACGCACAAACACACATGTACTCAAACATTTACAGAAACACATATATGCACAAGCACACACCAAAACACACATGCAAACACACACATGCACTCAAACTTACACAAAAACACATCTATGCACATGCACCAAAACATATACATGCACAAACACACACATGTACTCAAACATTCACAGAAACACATGCATGCACAAGCACACACCAAAACACATATGTACACACACACGCAGATATGTGTTTAGGATTGAATTTGCTGACAAGTTGTGGCAGATTAACGTCAACTGAAGCACCTGCTAGCTGCCCAGACTCTGGGAGAGGGAAAAAAAAGGCATCTAAATCAACATAGGGAATGAGCTGGCTGACACTGTGTATAAAATCAGAGCTTTTTATGTGGAATCTTCATTTCTTCCAGACTCTGTGCGCCTGTTCATCGATATATTATCATTGCCAAAGTGGACAACTTTACCAAACAATACCATGTTTGGCTGCTCTCAGTTCTCTGAAGGATTGAAAAAATTGACCCCAAAGCGCATTCTTCATTTAACAATATGACATGGCGTTAAAAGAAGATTTTTTTTGAGGTGCATCAAGATAGAGAGAAAAAAACTGCCTGGATGTTGCCGTCTGAAGTTTTTGAAAGGTAGCTTCACAAAAGCTATTTTGCTTTTTTTGCAGGAAGCGTAAATACTTTTTTTCTCTCTTTATAAGCGGGTGGGAGTCTCGGCTGAAGGAATATCGTGAAAGATAATGGTACATTCTGTTATAGGCAACAAAAGAGGAGGAAAAAAGAAAGTAAAGAGAAAAAAAAGTAAAGTCCACTGCATTATTCTTTGCTGTGGGTGTGATATATATGCTCTGAGCATTGCAAACCATTGGCCACATTGGATTTTCTGTGATACTCTCCCAAGATTTAAACAAAGGGAAACAATTTTTACTCCTCAAACAAAGAATTCCCCTGAACGGGACCCCCTGCCCAGCAGGTCACCTATCTTTGCGACAGTTTTCCTTTTCCCACGCTAACCCCAGGGCTCGTTTGCATAAGGACTCTGTTGTGACAATTAGTTTCAGGTGAGCTGATTTCTATGAATCTGAGCTCAAGACATTGCAGCTACTCCAGGCCTCCCTGATGCCTTTCCTAATTGCGACTGACTGGCACCAGACACAATCGCCCTCTTGAATCAGCAAATTGTCGTCCCAAGTAACATGTTGCGACCCTCGTATTGCACAAATCATATCACTGCGCCCAGCGAGGTAAACAAGGAATAGTGTGAATTCAAAAGCCCAGCACAATAGCCAGCTGATCCTCCCCTTTCACCTCCTGACTGCTGCAAGTTTTTTTTCCCCTCTTTATTTTTTTTAGGCTGGGGCGGGGGCGGGGGAGGGCGGGTGGGGGATGCTGGTGGGGGGAAAAGCTGTTGTGTTTGGAGCCTGGACATCTTTCTGTCACATTTCTGGAGCACTGTCAAGTTCCTGTGTGCAGCAATGTATAATTATCATGTATCCGTGAGGGAGTGTGTAATTTCCACCACTGATGAAAGGGATCCAAGACCACTGCCTCTGTTTCAGTCTTACAATGAAGTCGCCCCCCCCCCCCTTTTTTTTGTTCCTTTTTTTATGTTGTTTTGTTCACCCCCGCTATCCCCCACCTCCACTCACACACTTACACAGCCACACACCTTTTGACAAGGCATCTCAAACAAATGCCAAAGGTAGCACCATCAAAAGACTGACAAGTCCTAGTTTAAAGTGGAGCCCTTCGTTTTAACTACTTTTTTTCCAAAATAAAATCACCATCAATCTGCAACTTTATTTAACCATACTCTGCAGTACTCTCCCACCCACCCCCCATCCCTTTTCCTTAAAAAAAAAGAGCGGGAGAGAAAAATGATGTAATGTCTGCTTGGCTATGTAAAGCTGATCTGATCTGCCCTACACAAGCCCTCTAAATCCCAGTCGAATCCACCTTTCATCAATGGGACCAGATTGAGTCACCACCATGCCTACTGTTCATGGTTTCCGGGAGCACAGGTACTCACGTCATTGCAAAGTGGGAACTCCCAAAAATTTAGGGGTTTTTTTTTCAACACAAAAAAATTGACAGGGACTCCCAGGGACACAGCGACTGTCACATTTCCCCTAACTTGCTGCACAAGCCAGAATAGCTGAAGAAGAAAGCTCTAATCCCTAACAGGACTCTGTTTTAGCTCCCAAGGTGTTCTGCATCTCAGAAAGCCCAGAAAGGTTTGACTGGAATCGTTGGTGTAAAATATAAGCCACACGTGCAGTCTTGAGAAAAAAAGCACAATTTAAAAAAAGATGTTATTGTTGATCAAGAAACAACATTTTCTTTCTGGTGGCACGATAACTCTCGAACGGAACAGCCTGCTTTGTGAGAAAGCTGAGTCCACCGTAAACAGTTAACACTTTCCTCATGATTAAGAGGGAGAAAGGCTTAGGAGCACCTCAAAGCAGCTCCTCTCTGGAGCTCTGCACCTTGGAAGACTCTGGTAAACTGCTGCTGAGTCTCAGTTCAGGTGCGGGCCCCTTCTCTTCTGTGCATTTTAATGCTATATTGTCAAAACATGTAAATATAGAACATTACAATTTACTTATTTACAAAGCCATCAGAACATCAACTCAACAGTATAAAGAAAGTCGCTTTGACAATAATTATCCTGATATTTCTTCTCAGGCTGCTTGAGACAGATAATTTGAACTGTATTTCTGTAATGTCTCTTTTTCAATGCCCATTGCCACCTTCTGACAATGTGAACTCCAAAATCCCCCCTCCCCTTCCACCATGTGCTCCGCAAGAGGATCAATGAGGCTGCATCCTAAAGGAACTCAGCTTTCTGGCATGTCAAGAGGTTTTGGCTTTTGAGTCAGCCTCTTGCAATACAGTCCATATGTATTCATTGCCAAAGGTATGCAGAGAAATATGTTTGAATTGAAAATCTGTTAAGATATCAGCTCATTGTGTCTGCAGACACCTTTCTGTTTCACTCCTTAGTTCAGTTGCAGTCTTTCAAAGCACTAAGCATTGGCTTTTGTGGGAGTTGCTGTCAAAACCCTTGAACTGATCTCCTTTCGAATTGGCTTTCCTTCCAATGTTGATGATTTCCAATGTTTAGGATTAAATTATTTGTGCTACCATCAATTTAAAACTGAAAAAGCATTATTTATTAGTCACAAGCAAGCTTCCATGGTCTACACTGCAACAAAGTTACTGTGAAAATCCCCTAATCGCCACACTCCGGCGCCTGTTCGGGTACACTGAGGGAGAATTTAGCATGGATCTAACCAGCATGCCTTTTGGACCGTGGGAGGAAACTGGAGCACCTGGGAGGAAACCCACGTAGACACAGGGAGAACGTGCAGACTCCGCACAGACAGTGTGACCCGAGGCCGGAATTGAACCCGGGTCCCTGATGCTGTGAGGCAGCCGTGCTAACCACTGACCCATACAATTTTTGATCATAATTGGAATGTAGACTGTTATGGCAACTGCTGGATAATAATGTCTGTTGGTTTTGGGGCTGAGATGGTGGGGTGGAGTCCTCAGTGGATAATATTTCATGTTGGACAAGAGGAACATAAGATGGTGTTAAAATAATCTAAGAAAAATGCGAGGTGGGCATTTAGATATCGAGTAAAATTGTTTTTTTATCGCTGTTATACATTTCACCTCCCAAAACGCTATTTCCGTCGTTGAGATGGTGAGAATAAAATGTGAGAGCAGAGAATGACACTAATGGAGCAAGCAGTACCCATAGTCATAGAGTTTTACAACACAAAAGCAGGCCCTTCAACCCATCTTGACTGCACTGGCCATCAAGCACCTATTACTTCCAATCCCATTTTCACATGCTCTGAAGCCTTGAATGCTGTCGCATTTCAAGTGCTCATCTAGATGCTTCTTAAATGTTGTGAGAGTTCCTGCCCCTACCACCCTTTCAGGCAGTGAGTTCCAGTTGGGAGCACTGCTGCCTCACAGTGCCAGGGACCTAGGTTCAATTCCGGCCTTGGGTGACTGTTAGTGTGGAATTAGTCTGCGTGGGTTTCCTCCAGGTGCTCTGGTTTCCTCCCATCGTCCAAAGATGTGCAGGTTAGGACATGTAAATTGTCCCTTAGTGTCCCAAGATGTGTAGGTTAGATGGATTAGCCATGGTGAATATGTGGGGATAGGATGGGGAAGAGGGTCTGGGTAAGATACTCTGTCAGAGAGTCGGTGCAGACCTGATGGGCCAAATGGCTTCCATGGTAGGCTTCTGCAGAAAATGCAGATGTATGGGATTGGGGGTGATCTAGGAAATTGGATCAGGAATTGGCTAGCGGATAGGAAACAGAGGGTGGTGGTTGATAGTAAATATTCATCATGGAGTGCGGTTACAAGTGGTGTACCTCAGGGATCTGTTTTGGGGCCACTGCTGTTTGTAATATTTATTAATGATCTGGATGAGGGTATAGTTGGGTGGATTAGCAAATTTGCTGATGACACCAAAGTCGGTGGTGTGGTAGACAGTGAGGAAGGGTGTCGTAGTTTGCAGGAAGACTTAGACAGGTTGCAAAGTTGGGCCGAGAGGTGGCGGATGGAGTTTAATGCGGAGAAGTGTGAGGTAATTCACTTTGGTAGGAATAACAGATGTGTTGAGTATAGGGCTAACGGGAGGACTTTGAATAGTGTGGAGGAGCAGAGGGATCTAGGTGTATGTGTGCATAGATCCCTGAAAGTTGGGAATCAAGTAGATAAGGTTGTTAAGAAGGCATATGGTGTCTTGGCGTTTATTGGTAGGGGGATTGAATTTAGGAGTCGTAGCGTTATGTTGCAACTGTACACAACTCTGGTGCGGCCGCACTTGGAGTACTGTGTGCAGTTCTGGTCCCCACATTACAGGAAGGATGTGGAGGCTTTGGAGAGGGTGCAGAGGAGGTTTACCAGGATGTTGCCTGGTATGGAGGGGAGATCCTATGAGGAGAGGCTGAGGGATTTGGGATTGTTTTCGCTGGAAAGGCGGCGGCTAAGAGGGGATCTTATTGAAACATATAAGATGATTAGAGGTTTAGATAGGGTGGATAGTGATAGCCTTTTTCCTCTGATGGAGAAATCCAGCACGAGGGGGCATGGCTTTAAATTGAGGGGGGGTAGTTATAGAACCGATGTCAGGGGTAGGTTCTTTACCCAGAGGGTGGTGAGGGATTGGAATGCCCTGCCAGCATCAGTTGTAAATGCGCCTAGTTTGGGGGCGTTTAAGAGATCCGTAGATAGGTTCATGGACGAAAAGAAATTGGTTTAGGTTGGAGGGTCACAGTTTTTTTTTTTCTTAACTGGTCGGTGCAACATCGTGGGCCGAAGGGCCTGTTCTGCGCTGTAATGTTCTATGTTCTATCTGTACTGTAGAGATTCTATGATGATGATTCTATGATGATTTATGGCAGGCAATACCCATGGCTGACTTATGTTAGTGATGGTTGTGTAAAATGGTGCAGACAGTGTCCACTGTACAGTAAACAGTGCCTATAGCAGAGCTAAATGCTGCAAGGAAGATTGCCTTCAGTACAAACTATGTAAAAGTGGTCATGGAGGTGACACCATTTTCCAAACTGGAACGACTCAATCACTTTGTGGACTTTCTGACATAGTCCCCTATTCTGGGAAATGCTATTGGGTCTGGCCTGCAGGCATATGAGCTGTCATTTTAATTTCAAATACGTGCAAAAACAGTTTGTCACATCCTAGTTATTTTTACATGATTATCATTCAGACCAAGGCCCACCATTTATAAGGCTTTTTTTTTAAGGGGCTGTCGTGCCATGTTAAAAGGAACTTCCACACTGGCAGAGTTCCAAGAACAGGCAGAAACATCACCCCAGCCCATTCTACTCTCGTCAACCCCAACTGCAGTGGAGAAATGTTGGACATCCTGGCAACTTTGGACTGCTGCGGACTAACATCCATTTTGCTGTTCCTTCATTCAATAGAAAGTGCAATTGAGATCAGAGCAAACAAAATGTTTGCAGCACCAAGGGTGCAATGGACGGCATCACTGTCTTCCACTGTCTATAAATATCATAAACTGTCTTAACTGTATTATAAGTAACACCTGCATTGCCTCTTCAAATGATTCAGTAAAGTATGGCTATTTTAAATTGTGTGCATCTTTACACTCATGATCCTAGCTTTGATGTGTCTTTATCTTCACAGCTCTTTTGTGCTATACTTTGAACATTTTGCATGTGATAATAGCAATGCCACAGTTGGTCTTGCCATCAGTGGTTGGAGAGGGGCAAACTGGCCAAATGCTCCAGTTGCGATATCTTGGGATTCCCAATCCCCTCCCCTACTGAAGGCACCTACCCGTTGTGAGCTTCATATACACCCGCCACCAGCACGTATGTCCGCTACACTCTGAGTTTTGATTTGTGTGCCAACAAGTTTTTTGTTCAACAGATGGGTGGTGGTGCGGAGCAGGAAGGGGAATCATAATTGAACCCCAACTTACCCTCACTTTATGCCCTCCATCAGGATTGTGCTGGCATCTTGTTTGCATTCTGTGATCCTTTGTTCTGATAACACTAAGAAAAACTGGACAACCAATTTAAACAGAGCCATATTATTAATCTGACATATCCTATATACAGCAACGATCATTTTCTTTCATACCCATGGTGAGAATAGTGCAAAGACTCACAATATCAATCAGTGAGCACTATTTGATGTTGCCCAAGCAATCCAGAATATCCTGCTCAACTAAAGAAGGATTGGTTCAATTTTCTTTTTACTTGCTCACCAATTTTCCTCCACAGTCCTCCTCTTGCTTTGAAATTCTCATGGATGTGTCCACCATATACCTCAGGCCTGTGGCTATTCTTCATGTATAAGCCTTTGCATGACTGTCAATTCTGACTGCAGATCTAGGGAGAGTTGGAGGAGTCATCATAGTTAAATCAGATATTATCCTCCCATCTTGTCCATGTGGCTTAATTCCAGCTGGGAATTCTGGATAACTATCAGGACTTGGATCTCTAGATCATTTTCCCTCTCCCTAACCTGCAATGATTACGCTAATTGCAACGCCCACTATTGTTATCCAGCTATAACAAAATCTATAATAGAAAAACGAGGCAAGAATAGGCCATTTGGCCCTTCGAGCCTGCTCCACCGTTCATTTTGATCATCAAATTCAACATCCTGATCCCGCCTTTCCTCCCCATATCCCTTCAGCCCCAAGAGCTGAGATCAGCTAATTCAACACAGACAAGGGATCAAATTCAGGCCCCTCTGCTCCGAATATTTCATCCACTTACTGGGTCTTCACTGGTATCCCAGAATTGTTGTTGCAAATTCCACACATGTTATGTCTTTCAGATCCAACATTAAACCAAGGGCGATCAGATACAACATTAAACCCACCCTTTGAGGTGGACATTAAATATCTTGTGGTACTATCTGAAGAAGAGCAGGGAAGTTCTCCAATTGCCCTGGCCAACGGTTACCCCTCAACTGGCATCAATTTAAAAAACACATTATTTCACTGCTCTTTGTGAGATCTTGTTGTGCATAAATTGGATGCGTATTTTTCTGCATTATAACAATGATTGCATACCTACTTCTTTGACTGGCATATTTTGTATTTCCTGCAGTCAGGAAACATGCTTTATAAATACAGTACCTTTTGTCCTTCCTTTATCACTGCAAATAAAAATATAAATTAACCTCATCCAGGAGTGTATTACTCCTGTGATTCGGACTTGAATTCCAAATGACTTTTATAAGCTACGCATGCTTCACTCATGATTAGTGGCATCACTCTGTGCCTTTCAATTGAGTAACCCACGTATCTGTATTAAGTGGCAGAGGAGTTTGCTTGTTGCTGTAAAGCTACTTAGAACACTAAGGTTTTTGAGTTGTAGCTGCACACTTAGTAATTTGATACCTAATGTATTTTATTAAATTTAATTCAGGGTATTTTCAGTTCAGGGCTGAATGATAATTTTGTTTTTAATGATAATGGTGCAATTAAACACACAATCTCAAGATGGGGAGTTAAGAGTCAGGTGTGGGGGGAGAGGGGACAACAGTGGGGCACAATGTCTGTCCTGTGACACATAAATGTACTGTGACAGGGCATAGGCTTGACATCTGTCGTGACTTCCAAATAGGTTTACATATTTATCCTATCACTGAATCCTAAAAAAATGAATTGACATGGCAAAAGTCATAGAAAAGGACAGAAAGATTTTTGACACGACGTATCTGCATATTGAGGCATGAGAATCCTCCAACATGTGACATTAATAAAGGTCATGCTGCTCAGCACCACTGCGTGAACATTTATATGTTACATATAATTAAGGATGTTGCTTTACCAAGAGGTTATGGAGGTCACAAGTACTGTGAATTTGTACCTGATCTCTGGTTCTTAACCCTCCTGCGTAAATTCTTTTTAAATTACATTGTGTGTACAAAATTGACTTGAACAACTGGTTTGATGTTTTGTTTCAAACTCTGAAATGCAGTTCTTTTCTTGCCAAATTGTGTTACCAATTATTGTGAAAGAGCTGAACAGACTGTGAAATAAACTGACATTTGTAGGATAGTTTGTGCTATGTGTCTCTCTCCTCAGCCACACCCCCCCCCACTCCCCCAGTTGCACAGAGCAACAGAGATAAGTCACAGCAAAAGCAACACAGATTTGCTTGTAAATAGGGTCTCTGACAGACCATAGGTTTTGACATTTGATGCCTTTACCGAATTCTGCGATTTCAATTAAAGAAAACAGACTGTAACGCAACAACATCCTCATTTATAATAAGACAGCCATGTGCAAGGTACAAGGCAGTTACATAATCGGTGGTTTGAGATCATCTCCTATGTTTGTGCAGTTTACAACATCAGAGGTCTTTTAATTGTTTTAAACACAGACATTCTCCTTTGTTAATTCAAGTCAAATTGCAGTGATTTATTTGTTTAAAAAATGCATACAATGGCTGCAGTTATGAAAACAATAATCACGATGAATTCTTCCTTACATGAGGTAGCGTTTGAGGCAATAGAATCAAATACTCATATACCGATGCGTTTGGTGGGAGCAAAAATTAGTACATAACTGGGTGCTATTTCTTTTCACAGCTACAGGAAGCACAGGTGTGGCTTTAACCTCTCTTCATGTATTCAGCAGGCTGGTGTTTCTGCCCAGCTTGTTCGTGCCTTGAGGAAGGCAGGGGTGCTCGTTGGTAGTTCTGCCAGACCATTTTCCTCACAGCTATTTCAACTCACTGAATGCTTGAGCATAAGCAAGTTGAGGTTATCAATGTAATGACTATCACAGAAGGCGACTACACGGAATCTTTTTAGGATGCGATAGTTCGCCACGTTTTATCGTTAAGTAGCTCTGGCGCGGACTTCCTCAGAGACCTCCAACCAGGTGTAACAGCAACGCACCTCTCAACCGCAGAGCCCCAGCTTCATAGATTGAAACAGCACTGCTCAAATGATAGGGACATTACATTTAAGATGCAGTGTTAATCCCATGTTCGCAACTTGCAGGAGCATGTCAGCGAGGTTTCACCTCACTAAAATTCCAATTTCTATTCAATCTTGCAAAATTAACACGAAACGGCGCATCAGCAGAAACCTCCCCCACTTTACTTCATTTATAAATTGCAAGAATGATGCCATTATATATTATTAATTTCTGCTGTTTGCCACTGCAGTGATAGCACCGAGCCGCGGATGTTCGAGCTTTGTAATTAGGTTCTAGTAGGGCAGCCATCCGTCCCTTTTCAAAAATTTACAGGATTCTTAATCACACTGCTCATTTGACTGTGCAGTAGCAAGTACAGTGAAACACAAACAGGCCACGTTCGTTTACACAGGAACACCTGCTTAGCCTGATAGCAGATGTCACCGCGAAGAGAGAGAGGAAAAAAAGGAAAAGAGAGATCAGCCACGTGACAAACAAATAACACGCTTTTTAAATTATCCTTTACTTTTGCTCCCAAAGCATATATCAACTCTGCCCCAACCCTTCCTTGATCTTTTTTTTAAAGTTTGGTTGTGCAACACCCCAGCCTGCATATTAAAATTTTACACGATCCTCTAGTTCGCTTGCTTGTGATACAGAGTTTTCTTTGGGGCGTTTATCCACTTCTTGCTAAGAACCTGTAGCTCTGGAGGATAGTGTAAAAATGTTTGACTTCCATAGCAACACTGCTGAGGGGGAGAGGCACTGGGAATAAGCTTCTTTCCGTTGCAGTTTTTAGATTAAATGTGTTTGGGAAAACCTCCCTTATTTGATACTTCTCAAACAAAACCTCCATCAAATGTGTTGAGTAAGTGTGCTTATGATTTCAATGGCCACCCTACATAACGATCAGAGCTATTCTTACCTCCAGATTCATCTATCAAATGCTATTTAAAAGTAGCAAAGGTACAATTTTTGTTAAATCTTCTAGGTAATGGGGGTGCATGAGTGGCATAAAAAGTTATTTCTTTCCACATTAAGGATAGCTTTCTTTGATGTTATGTGTTCAACAGGATATCAATTTGTAAGTGAAATATGTTCCCCCTGTCCTGCTTAAACAGACTCAGAGGTAAAACTTATCCAGAAGTTAGATAATATTAATAGAATGAATCAGCTACAAGGACAGGGAGAGACATTTTTATCCAGCAAACAAATTACCTGTATGTGAAAGGAACATTAAAGGACTGTTTTATGACACGGTGGAATTCTTTTAAAGAAGAATTGCCAGAAGAAACTTGTACTTTTTCAGACAGAAGCTCTGGTGCAGGAATGGTTAGGATGTGTACAAAATGGGGACGGCAAAAATATCAGTGATTCTGAACAGATCCAGAGTTACGTTGCATCTTAAGATGTTTCAAACGGCAAGATGCTCTGAAAGATATGGCAATTCACATGCCCCTAACCATTTCTGATCTCAACAAATTGGCCTGCATGTACGCGTAGAAAAATCTAGCTCGCAAGACAGAAAATCCGCACAGCATGGATCCTTCAGAAAGTCATGATGTATCAGTTGCCAGAACACTATGCTACTGAAAGTAATGAGAATTATTTTCTCAGAATATTAAAGTTTATTTGAACAAGTAAAAGGCTTCACCATTTTTGAAGTTTATTAAGTGGAATTGTCAGGTTAGCAGAAAATGAAGTAGATTTTACATATCACAGCACAGCAGTAGATCATAATATTGTGATGCACCAGAAAACGGTTTCTTCACTACACATCTCTCAGGTCCCGGAAGTGAGGTGTTTTGCAACTCTAGTCCTCATAAAGTGTTCAATACACAGGCATATGTAAGAGTAACAGGGGCAAAGTATTTCAGGTACAAAGAACAGAGTAGGAAGGACTTAAACTCACTGATCTTTTTGGTATTGCTGTGTATTTAATATTAACTTTTTTTAATCTTCAAAATGAAACAGGACACAACGTTGAATTTCTTCCAAAGCTTTGCTCTATTTCCCCATACAGCTTTAAGTCTTTCCCCAATATTATGGACAAGATTCCAGAGCTCTTAGCAATACAGGGCAAAGGATCCTTTGCTTTCACTGACATGCAGCAGCCATAAGAGGACTCACAAAGGAGCACCCGGGGAATTTTAAACTTTGACAGCTTTATATTTTGATTGCAATACTAACTCCAATGCACATTCTGTACCTGTTGCCTTCAAATGGTGTGCTTAGTACTTTTGGTACTTATCGTCCAACTAGCTTTCCGCTCTAATTTGGAAAGTTTGTGGGCTGGACTAATACTTGTTGCATTTGAAAATATATTATTTAACCTATCCAGTCGGGATTGGAGATGGCCAGGATTTCTGTTCATAGTCTGTATGGCCCTCACACCTATTGAAGTAACCAGGTGTTAGAAAAGATCATTTATTCCAGTGATTGTTAATACTGTTTGAATGTAGGTTCTATTGTTTGCCAGTCAGTTGGTGCAGGTCAGCTTGAAAGATGCATAACTATTAATCCTCATCCTTTTGGCAAGCTTTCCACATGCACCGTGATTCTATCCCTATTAATACTACGGGTTTATGCCTGTGAGTGGGATAAGGCAGAGAGAAGGACTGTGAGTATACACACTCTCTTCATAAAACAGTTGCCACTGTGATCTGTTAGAATTGACATATTGATTGCTTCAAACGTACGAATGTCCATTTCATAAACTCCATTTTCAAAGCGTAGACACATTTAGAGCTCTGTCTTTTTTCCCACATGGATCAATTATATGCCCACGTAATCCTGTTACCTGTGAAATCCATGCATGCTTTCCCCATTTGCTGCATATCCTAGGCGTGCAAGTTACATTATGCGGATATAAGCAAACAGTGTGTTGTGGTGAAATTAGGGATTGTTTTCCCACTGACAGCTCTGGAGCTGAGAGCGATGGCACCCTTTTCCCTTCCCCCTCCCTCTGCGAGAGAATCAGAAGACAGATTACCAAGTTATTCAATCCAGAACCAAAAAATAATGGACTATGAAAACAGTCCATTAAACATTCTGGAGATAAATAATCTTCTTCATTTCTCTAATCTGCAGGTATGACTGACTACTTATCTAGGTTGTAGTCAGGAACTGAGTTGTGCAAAGGCATTTAATTAATGTGTTTTACTCTTTATCTTGGGGGTTATATTATTTTCTCTATTATTTAACATATTCTTTGTATTATCCTCCATTTAGATTAATAACAGGGAACAGATAAAAACTTTAAAGTGTATTGAAAAATAATCTATCGAAACCCACAACCTGTTGTATGCCTGTTAGGGAATGCTCAGCAGTGAATATCCTGTCACCACTTTCTATCTAAACTCTCACAAGAGGAAGGTCATGATGGGTAAGGTACGGGGCAGTTATCAGCATCATGGATCTATACCCAAGCACCTTCAAGAAAGGAGGGGAGAAACTTGGGAGGAAAAGTGAACCTGAATTGAATTATTTGATTGTATTTATTTTGATTGTCCCTTTTTTACTGTATTCTTATTTATTCTCAACAACACTCCTGACGCTTGGTTAAAAACCTTTCTCTGCAGAGTGAAGGAAATCTTTCTGTGCGTAAGGATTGAATAGATATCACTCTTGTGAACTCTCGTCTTCTGTGCGCTTACAGAATGCAACCATCGGATGTTAGGACACAGGGGTGGAAAACAAACAGAGAACATCACATACTCAGAACCTTGTGTGAACGAAGCCATTGACATAAACCTCCAAGGAACAGACCCCCTTATATCAGGTGAGGGGTGCTCCAGGGATTCTTGAAACTGGATTGATGGCTTAAATGTGCACATGAGAAACCCCAGAAGATTACATATCTGTGGCATCAGTAGGAAAAAGAAACATTTAGATTGTTTACTAACGGAATAATGACTGATTGTCAGGAATACTGAACTATGGAGCAACTCTACCCTCACAACACTCGGAACGCAATGCAGACACACACGGCACACAAACACAGAAGCAAGGCACAATGTACACACAAATGCAACACAACAATAAAGGCAACACAACAAACAGCACAACATAACACAAACAAAACTCGGCTTCTCAATGTCTCCTGCATCTATTTTGTACACTTCAATGATCTTGAGGCAGCTCACTCATGCTAAACTTGTCGAATACAATTTGTTTCCTGAAAGGTTCACAAAATCCCAGAATACCTTATGAAATATTGCCTGACCTGCTCACTGGAGTGGCTCAACGAAGCACAAAGGAAGCGTCAAAAAGTAGCTACATGCTTAGTGCGATCTACAAGCACTTGGTGCACCATACTATTGTTCCAGTTAAGCAGTAAAGATAAATAGTGGCGTGTTAACCAGATTTGACATGCTGTATAGAATAGGCATCTTCAGTCCCAAGACACAGCCAAACACAAAATACAAACATTTCCACCATCCGCGCCGGACTGGATAAAGCTCTGACAATTTGTCACTAGGCTGTAAGAGTTCCTACCTTTGTGACTGGTCACGGAATACCAAATAGGAGTGCATTTTTCCTTTGGAATAAGACAGCAGGTTTGACAGTAGTATATGGTTTAATTAAGGCTGTAAAGCCCAAACTTCATCTTGTTCTCTCCTGCAGAAGCATGGCTTTTTGTCTCTTCACTTTATTGAAGGAATCATTTTCACATTATGATTTTAGGAATGAGGTAACTGGCAGGGTAGAAGTACACAGCTAAACTAACCCCGTGGAGGGTTAGATTGTCCTCTTGTGCTGCACAAGGTTGGATTTTGTGTCTACTATTATGAAAATAATAATTCAAACAGTGTCAGCGAAGAACACAGCGCACACTAGAAAATACTATACAAACTAAGCAGAACTTGGGTTGAATGTTAGCACTGCTGTCTCACAGCGCCAGGGACCTGGGTTCAATTCCAGTCTTGGGTCATTGTCTGTGTGGAGTTTGCGCGCTCTCCCAGTGTCTGCGTAGGTTTTCTCCGGGTGCTCCAGTTTCCTGCCACAGTCCAAAGATGTGCAGGTTAGGTTGATTGGCTATGCTAAATTGACCCTAGTGTCAGGGGATTAACAGGGTAAATATGTGGGGTTGTGAGGATAGGGCCTGGGTGGGATTGTGATCGGTGCAGACTCGATGGGCTGAATGGCCTCCTTCCGCACTGTAATGATTCTACAATTCTATGAATTTATCCCAAAATTATTTTAGTGACCTTTGCGGTTATCCCCTAATCTAGACAATTAATTCCGAGCTATGAAAAGTGCAGATTTGCCACATTTTTCTGGGAAAATGAACTGATTTTGATCATTCCAGGATTTACAAAAGCCTATCTAAAACATCAATTCTCTGAATTAATCTAAATTTCAATGTCTTTCTTCATTCACTTTGCATCCAATATGTTAAAAGAATTAAAAATGCCTTTGATAAAAACTATTTGATGTAATCCAACAGAAGTTTAAAACAGTAAAGTATCCATAGGATAATACACTGCAGAACGTTTCCATGCGAATGGCATTGGTGCACTTTGGTGCAGCCATTCTTACAGCAAATTTACTTAGCATGCTAGGAAATCAAATACATGAATCAAATATAAAACCCATTAAATTAACTGTCTGATCTAACGAGCAAAAATATTACAAATTAACCCATTTTAAAGAAAGCAGGAACTACGCAGATTCATTTGTCGAAATAAACCGTGCATTATATAAAAGTGTTCATCTAAGTAAAGCACAGGTACAAATAAAACTATTCAAATAGAACATATACCGTATAAAAATGTCCATTTAAACTGAGCACAGGTACTGTATGGACAACTCTATTCAAATAGACCACATATTGTTGAAACAAACATATTAAAATACAGCACATGCTGTGTAAAATGTGCCTTCCTAAATAGAACACATATTGGAGAAACATGCTGACTTAAACAAGAGCACTGCTTTAATGTATTCCTTTAAATAGACAATACAAAGTAAATGTGCCCATTTAAAAGAGTGTATATACTAAATAATCATCTGCATGTCAAGCACATGGCATAAATGTATTTATTTGAACCACAGAGTGGAGTTCATATTGGAGTAACATGTTTATGTTAAATATATTGGGTATGAATGCATCCAATAAAAAACAACATATATTGTGTAAATGTGTTTGATTGAAATGGATCACAGGTGTCAGTCATATAAACTATCCTATTCAGGTAGAGCATACCTTGTTTAAATATTTAAATAGTGTTCCGCTGGCAAAGAGGCATCAGTTTAAATTGAGCACAGTTAGGGCATAAACATTCATTTCAATAGATGCGTACAGTACAAGCAGATCCTTTTAAATAGTTACTATATAATCACGTACACTTGAATTCACCACCTGTTAAGACCACTTGAGTGAAGTACCAGAGGATCACCAAAACCTAATGGAACCATCTCCAAGTGTGAGCCTTTACATTCAGGAGAAAGGTAGCACAGGGAGAAAATTGAATGAGGAGTAAAAAGAAGTAAACACTGTATAAGCATGTTTATTTAATTACAGAAAACAATTAATATATGTTTATTTAACGACAGTGCAGGTACTGTGTAAACAGATACATTGTATGCTATACAATTGTGCCATTTAAACATACTTGATAAAATATATCTATTTATGTAAAATGTACTGTTTTAAATGTGCTATTTTGAAACACAGCACGGGTACTATGCCAATATCTCTGATCAAGACAAGAATATACTGTACAACTCCACAGACTGAAAATTAAATAGCGCCAGCTTGACATATCTAAATTTACTGGAACTTATGGAAGGTATCCCTCACAGTTCCTGCGCTGAATAGATTTTTCTGTTTGCTCTCACTTCAACCCGAAAATATGACTCTTTTTGTACCATCTTCTGCGGTGATACATCTCCCTAACAATTCCTCTCCAGTCTTCCTTTTAACCCATCAGACTTACAAAATCAAATTGTACCCTGCATACTTCCAATGCCAGTTACAACTGAAATGCCAATTCAGGAAAAGCACAGGACACAATTCTGTGAATGAGCAATGCCGTAGGGGTGCAGAGTTTCAGTCAGGCCCTTAATGGGTTAATGTCCTCCGTGTGAAAGGACCCCACGACGAGCAACTTAGTTTCTTCCAGGGGAGAAAAAGGTGCCTCATCTATTTCTACGCCTTGAACCAGAAATTATTCCTTCAGCTCCTCTCTCCCATTCCACACTGTTGAAACCTATTCAAAAATCCTCGAAGGAATTCAACGGGGGAAAACATCCTCACGTTGCCTAAATATTTAGCAAACACTTTCACCTGCAGACTGAACGTGGAGAAGGAGGTAATTGTTCATCTGAGCACTATCTGTGTTTGAGGTGGATAAATTATGTTGTCACTGACTAAAATTAACGGCAATTCCTATCAATTTCCCAATTTCCGATGCTAATTGCAATTTTACTTTTAAATATACTTGCACCTGTTTTCTCATTTGGTCAAGATAGTTTCAGTACAAAGGTAGGGTAACTGAATGTAATCAGTGCTTTTAATTAACTGCACTGAAGATGTGCAAAAAGAAGCAATTATGTTGCAAATGAAAGAGTTTTTTTTGGCCTTAAATTATTTTATTACACATTACCTAAAACACAAAGCAAAACTACAAGATTCCATTTTTAATTTGTAATTACTTTAGTATAACCTTCCTGGGAATGAGTTACTCTTATTATAATTATTAATTAATTTTGCCTCATGACTAAATAAATGAAGTAATAATGTAAAAATTAATTAAAACATCAAAATACACATTAACTCACAAAAAAAGGTTTTGGTGGTCACAATTTAATTTGAGTTTAGTAATCATTTCACACAGCAAAATTGTCTTCAAACTCAATTTATACACCATTAAAATAATGTAGTGTTCTGCTCTTAGTTTGAGGGCTGTGTTCTAACTCATCCCTAAGTGTTATCTACAAATTCAGACACTTTTCACAAGTGCCATTTGAAACAGAAAGTTTTTTTTGCTTATAAGACTCCTCATTGACAATTCCATTCTCAGACCCAATAGTTTAAAACGTTTCAATTGTAGCGATGATTATTCTCAAAGCTGTTAAATGACAAAAGTGATAGCGTCGAGGGAATTCAATATTCAAAGGCCTCAGACAGTTTAAACAAACTTAGCCGGAGAGAATAACAGGAACACAGGCATTTGACTGCTTCGTATGGGAAGGTGTAGAGATTAGACGCAACCCAGAGAAAACCTGCATCAAATATCAAGGACAGCAGACTAATGGCACTCAGAACGGATTTTACAGCAGAGAGCCAACCCTTCCCAGGCTGACAAGAAAGGATTTGACCTCTTTCAAAATCATCTTCATTCCAACGCCCATCCATTAAAATATGCACTCCCTGTATGTCATTTGATGGTTTGAGGCAGGAATGAGTCACAGGTTCCACTTTACCAGCTTGTCAGGTCCCTTTAAGAAATATTTACTGTCAATTTCTTTTATATAATTCGAAATTAACACCAAGGTAATTCCAGACAATTCCAATAAACACTGAATTATTTCACAATTACTCCACTACATAATCCAGCTCTTTAAGATTTATTTGATTTCTTCGCACAATAGTGACACTGCATCATGTGGGAGAAAATGTAAAACCTCGAGTGAAGTACCTCTAGCTAGATCCTGGAAATCATTTTGAAATCTTACAGAATTACGGGTTATGGAGCATATTCTGAAATCGGTGATTTTCACGTGTACTGCAATGCCTTGTCTACCATCATAGGCGATGTACTTTTACTCTGTAATTATTATATTAGGGGCTGCACGGTAGCAGAGTGGTTAGCACTGCTGCCTCACAGTGCCAAAGACCCGGGTTCGATTCCTAGCTTGGGTCACTGTCTGTGCGGACATTCTCCCCGTGTCTGCATGGGTTTACTCCGGGTGCTCCGGTTTCCTCCCACAGTCTGAAAGACGTGTTGGTTAAGTTCATTGGCCATGCTAAATTCTCCCTCAGTGTACCCGAACAGGCGCCGGAGTGTGGCGGCTAGGGGATTTTCACAGTAACTTCATTGCAGTGTTAATGAAAGCCTACTTGCGAGGCTAATAAATAAACTTTACTTTATATATCGGAGCATTGAAGGAACCAAAATTGTTCTTTCCAAGTGGCATTTTATTGTCACGAATTAACTTGCATGTAGGCAACAGACAAGGACAGTCTATGTTTGAGTGTAGGGTATGATATTGATTGGAAAGAAAGTTGCCCCCAAAGAAACATAAGTAGGTTCTTACGATGAAGATGCACTAACATCAAGAAACAGATTCTGTGGGATGAATATATGCCAGAAAGAAATTAACAAAAAGTGAAGTATTAAACATAAAACATACAGACTAACAAACAGCTGCCAGTGAGTTTGAAGCTCTAATGCAAACAAGGAATATGGTCAGCTTTCATAAACCACTTGAATTTCATACTTCCAACTCATGATGCCATTGCATGACGTCACTGGAACCATTGGACTGCGCCTTGTAACTCACTGCCAGACATCTGGTATCCTTATATTCTGTATACATCAAGCTGAAACTTTACATTAGCACAGGAACTTAGTGTTCCGCACGCAGAAAGGATGCACTTTGAATTGGGAAAAGTGCAGTGAAGATATCCTACAGTCCAGTGTTTGCTATGCCAGTAGACAGTCAGTGCTCAAAACTGCCCTAACACCCCAGCCCAAGTAAAGCAAAATCAATGTGACTGAATACCTCCTCAGTTTAGAGTCAGTGCTATTCAGACATCTTTCCCTCCTTTACTTGCCAGTCAAGTCCGGCTGAGAAAAAATGTAACTAACAGTGCAAGCAGCCAATTACTTCTAATGTCAAAATCTTAGCTCCAACCACCTCAGTGGAAGGGTTAGCTACCCGCAACGATATACTCTGGAGCCAGACAGTGTCTTTGAACAGTTACTGTTAAAGAATGGACTGTTACCTGCTTAGTTTTGGGCAGGAATCCATTTTTCCACCACAGGGGACTGATAACTGGGTCATAAGCCTACAAACACATCATCAATGTCATATTGCTCCTCTCCTGCTTGTAATGGAAGCTCAAATTCAATTTCAATCACTTGATCTAAACTCAATTTGATTTCCATCACCCCTCAAACCAAGACATGAGCTGCGACTGTATCTGTATCTGGTTACCTGCCCAAATGTTCAGCAGAGAGAATGGGGCTAGGGAGGATTGGGGATTTAAATCAGCCTGCTACAACCTTATCTAATTATATACAAATGCTTTGGGATGTTTGTACGGCACTGATGGAGGGACAGCAACTCTCATTAGATTTACACGTGGATTCAGATTCATGGGATTCTATTGTTTCCCCAGTTTTTGATACTTAAAATCCGAAAATGTGTTTATAACAATCTGGGCATTTACATTTTTTCATTATTCTTTCATCAGATGTGGGCATCGCTGGCTTGGTAAGCCATTGCAGAGGGCAGACAGGAGTCAACCACACCACACAGTTGCACATCATCAGAGTTTGCTCATGTGGCGGGGTGGAGTGGGATAAAAGATTTCTGCTAAATGAAGTTGGCCACTTAACTAATCTTATTCTGAGGAAGTTTTGCACTCGGAGGTCTAGGCATCTCACTGTCATTTTCATTAAATTCCTATGCTTTTAGGTGCCTAATGTCAAATCTCTTTCTTTATGAATAAACCATTGTTATAGAATTAAAGATGTGTGTATATTCCTGAAAGGTAATCTCTGATATTGATGTGCACAATGCAAGCAGTTTGGTTTTAATGTAATACCAGTGATAATTAAGAGAAATATGTTTAGATGAGCCTGTCAGAGTATGTGTTTACGCAAATGTATCTGAGTGCTTCTATAATATGGTATCTACACCTGTGCATGTATCTATATGTGCCTCTTCACTTGATATGAATGTCTATGTGCAACTGTCAGCATACATTTCTATTTCCAACCTATGCCCTGTGCTTATTCTTCATGCTGCTTTCTCTCATAGTCTTGTTTCCTTCTCTCACTTCAGAATTAACCTCAACACCCCTGAGAAGCAACAAGTGCATAAATAAGGTAATTGAACAGACACTCTCCTGAAGAATAGACGGCAGTCTTGGCTGGAGCGTCAAACATAGCATGAACTATGTTTTGCCGTATTCGAAATTCACTTCAGTTGATCTAATGCTTTACATAGGTGGGAAACTATCTCATATTTTGGGCAATTCTCAAGTTAGGTTAGTGGGGGGTGCGGCATTTGAACTCAAAGGGGACACAAATGTGTCATGACTTTGCGCGGGAGGCTCACAATAACGTAATGTTGCGGGAACTATGACAACTATAGCTGTCACGACTTAAAGTGACACCACCAACCTTTTCATAACTGGTGTGGCTTTTGATTTTTGACAGGGAACAAAGTACCTGCTTCTGGGGGTTTACGCTAGCTATGGCTCCCTGCAAATTCGCACCCTGACCTGCCGTGCATTCTTTCCAGTTGAAAGACACTTCCCATGACTACCTCTGCAGAGTGCCCCCTGCACCACCACCCCCCAACACAATTAAATCCCACAACAAACATTTCTCTTTCTTACAACAACCTGAGAAATGAACTATTAATTCTGTCTTTCGCATAACAAAAAAACAAACCTTCAGGTTGTAGAGTCTAGTTACAGAGCTGCTTGCCTGCACCTTGGTAAAAAGAAGTCTCAAAGCACAGATAGGAATAAACAGAGCATTAAATCAAGTAAAACTGTGACAAGGCCCATATATATGCGTGGACAACGCCAGTGAGGCATCTCCAATCTTTTGTTCAGAGCTTAACAAAACTCTCTGGTCACACCACTTTAGCTCAACACTGCCTGTCGAAAAGCCATCAATAGATGCCCAGTGCCTGTCAAATGCAAAGCTGAAGAAAAGTGTTTCAAAGAATGTTTAACTTATAAGGTGAACCTTTATTACTTGAATAGAGATAGGACAGACATTTTTTTTAGCCACTGGGCTGCCCAGGCGGTATCAAAGAACCATTCAGAAACCAAGGGGGTCTACACATTTATTTCTTCACAACCCACCCAAAACTTTCCATTGTGTCTCAGCAGAGGATCGATGGTTGCTGTTTACTTCCTTTGAAACACAATGGACACCTTAGGATGTTCTTTTTTTCACTTTTCTCAGTTACTGGGCATTTTTATTATACAGTATGTTTTTAGTTCTAGGCACTCATACAAAACAATTTTCAAGTGTTCCCCACCATCCCTCAGCCAACCCCCCCCTTCCCCCAACCACTCCTCATGACTCCTTTTGCATTTCCCCCCGAATGAAGAATGTATAAGATCTTTTTTGTATACAAATAACTTTTGCAAGTGCAGCATTTGAGTTTGGTTAGGGTTTTCTCCTGTTCTTCAGGAAATCCCACTGATCACCAAACTCGTGGGCTATCAAAGGAAGCAAACACTTCAAAAAAAATTGTTTTTACCGTTTCTCACCTTAAAACCAAAAGTGCCAAAGTATCGTGCATTTTAACTTTAGAACTGATTACAATTTTTTTTTGACAAACGTCTTTCATTTTTGTTTGTGCCACATTATAACTGTTTTAGCTTCGCCTCTCCTTAACCCTCACACCCCAGAATAAAACACACAACAGCACACTAGCACTGATGGAGTGGCTTGCATGCTGCTGACCTGCACCGTTAGGGCTGATCTTTTTTTTTCCACAGAAGCCGAGAAGCTTTGTCTCTTTCACCCTGCTGCTGTCAATTCGCTGCCTATGTGCTGTCTCTTTCCCAGTCCCAACCCTGTCAGTTTCTGGGCTGCCAATTTCAACTTGAAGCTTGACTGGGCTGATTTGATGTAAATACCTCGAGGGAGAACCTTGAAACTGATGAACAGTTATGTCAAGTCGATTTTGCACTGTCGGGAAAAGGTAACCTCTGCACAAAAAACAACAAGGTTAAAGAGATGGGGGCTTTGCACGTGGATTACGCTTCTCATACACCACGCTGTTTACCATCCCTTGGAAATTGTAACTGTCAGTATAAGTCCTAATTGCGGATGCAAAACCTGCCATTATAATAAAAACGGAGGCAGTGCAGACATTAAGTGTTACAGCCTAATTTGTGAGACTACTGAAAAGGTAGCGCAGATGAATATTTCATTACATTAATTACTGAAGACAACTCCTTCCTGCCAGCCACAGATGTGTGTGTACTGTAGCTAGCAACAGCCACTGCTTAACACAACAACGTGCAACAAATCCCCTCATACACGTACACATAAATAGAGACACACACGCACGCACACACACAGGCATATGTACACACACACACTCACACACAAGTTTCAAAGGTGTTGGAGGACAGGAGAAGTGAGTCGATGCTGCATATTGTTTGAGCAAGTCCAAATGTGCTCTCTGTATAAACGTCAAGGAATGTTATTTTTTTTCTGAACCAAATGCAAGGGAGGGCTTGACACTCTGACTAATCTGCTGAAAGCAAATTCTGCTGGATTAGCGAGACTGTTGGATACTAGAATCAGGGTATAGAAAATGGTACAAAGGTTGGATTCAGTTCGGTTGCATCTTCAAGAGTCGTTAAGTTGACAAGGGCCATCTGAACTAGTCGCATCTGCGCTGCCTTTTTTTCTGTTTTGTTATCCCAGCAACAAATAAGACTCCTTATTCAGGTAAACTTGCTTTCCTCTTCCCCAACCAATGCTTGGTTTCTGCGCGTACCAGAGACTTGAATTTCAATTGTGTCACCTCTCTCTTTGATCATTTGCTTTACTGTGTTTAATTAATAAAGAATCCCAATCAATTAAAAAAAAAGTATATATTCTATCCATTATCAAATGAAAGGAAATGTGAAAGACAACGTATGCTTCATAAAGGGGACATCCTTGGGAAAAGTATTTTTTTCAAACCATCCAATCATTCCCTGCAGGGAAACTGGGTGGAATGGCTTGGGAATTGCAAACACATTAAACAACAAGGAGTTAAAAACAAAAATGGACTAGACTGCATGAAAAATACTATTTCAAAGGAATGGAGGAACAACCTCCTTTATTTAAAAGATCATCAGCAAGGACAGTTCGAAGCTAGGATGCTGCACTGAACTTTGCCCGCGAGTATACAGCCACAGGTGGGTATATCCCCAGATTAAAGGGGCGCATGTACCCAGGCTGTTTATTGCACAAGTGGCTACCTGTATCCGAGAACAACTGGATTCCAGAGCCAGGCCTCTGCAATTACAGGGCCGTTTATGTGTAAACTTTAAATTGCATGTGGAGGCACAGAAGGGCTCAAAAGAGCAGGAGCTAATCTTTCTTTACATTTGCCACTTACTCTCTGAGGAAGTGTTGGTCAGCACCGCAGTTTAACAGCATAAAATACTGTGACTAGATGCACTTATAAAGAGTTTATTACACAGTGAGCCTTTAAGTTTCACGAATTCTAATGCATTCATATTATCATCATTAATTTCAATCTTTACAAAACATATCAGTGCTTCAGAACCATTTTTTAATCTTGCCGGCATCAACATAGTTGTCCATTGTGACACATAGCCCTGTGTTTTATTTACATTTTAGTTTTCAAATGAAGTTTCGACAAAGTTTCGGGAGGTTCAATCAACCAGGGTTTTTTTTTGGAAAGAAAAACAGTTCAATTCGCGACACAGTGATTTTCTCATCTATGTTATTCCAGGGAGGCATTGAGTCATATCAAGATACTTCCCCGAGGGACTGAGGAAAGGACAGCAATGGAGCCACCCTCTGTCATAACTTCATGCATCTTAAATGACACCACCATAAGAAGTGGCTCAGGACAAAACACTGACCATCCTGGTCATAGCCCTGGTGCATGTTTTAATTAGTGGGGGAAAGGGGATAGGAGTGAAACTTAGCGAAAAGGGGGAAAAAATTAACAACAAAAATGTCAGTTTTAAAATGAAGTTTAGATCAAAGTACAGGAAGAATTGAAATTCATGTTAATACATAAATGGCTTGGATTCTAGATGTCATGATATCTCAATCTGCTGATCTGCTATTGATTGTTCACTCTGCCAATGACCTTGCCAGAAGTGCTCTTCCACCTAACAATCAAATACACAGTGCCGTATGTCACCATTATAGCTCAAAACTAGTGTTTCACTACAAGGCCCTGGGCGGGAGATAGCTGCAGCAGCTCACTGCACTGGCAGCACTTGCTCTGTCAATTTCCATTTTTCATCCAAAATAGTTTTGCCAACTATATATATATATATATTTATACACACAGACATATTCACAGACACACAAGCACACATATATGTAAAGCGTATGGTTGCTTCCACAACAACATGGTTGAATTCAATGTTACACCTTATTTTATGTTATTATTATTTCGAATATGTTGTTTTATGGTTATCTATTTTGCTCCTGAACTGTTCCCTCTGGTTCCGGGAATGTGTTGGAAAACGCCCTGTGCAAGCTGTCACTTTATGGAAAGAATCGCAATTCAGTAATTTTATGCACTGGTTGATACGACACATTTTCGAAAGCCTTCTCTCTATCCAGAGTGCGACATCCAGAAGTGGCATTTTCTGCCCTTGATTGGCCATTAACTATCTGCCGGATGGTCCGCAATTGGCTTATTTCCAAGGGTGTGCCTGCATTCCTCCCACATTCTTACCTTTCCAAAACTAGTTTCTGCTTTTCTTTCTCTCTTTCCATTCTGATTTACTATTGCCTTGTCCGGTGGCTATTCACCTTGCCCTGAGGTTAGCTTCCTCACTCCGCACTCTGTCCCTGTGTCCTTTCTTCCCCAAAGGGAACAGATAAATGACCTGAGCCCAAGCCTTTCTGGACGAGTCACTGGGGGTTGTGCAAAAAAAAGCGGCACAAACCTGTCCCAAACCCTCCCGGTGTCTGTGCTACACGTCCCAGGCAATCTCTCTCGCATTCGCCCATCTTGCACGGTGGAGGGATTGCCTAAACTCATGATCCCCCTCCTTGTGCAGTGACCCTTAACCAGCACACACCGCTTCACCGCTTCACCGGAGCCAGAGCCAGCCTAACTTTAGTTTTGAGAAATGTTTGTTTCCAAGTGTCCACTGGAAATTGATTACACCCTTCCAGCGAGCCCTGCAAGGAACGCGCGATGCCTACAATGAAACTGTCCTATCTTCACTTTCAGCTTCCTTTCATCTCTTTGTGACCTGACTTTAAAGAGGAGATGGGCAGTTCAGCAGAGTGGGATATCACCTTAGAAGGAAGTTTGATCGCTATCATCCAATCATCCGACTCTTGTGGCAAGGGAGCTCGCAGTTTACCAGCGACTCTTAACAACATAGCAAAACACCTTTCATATTCGCACTCTGTTCATGCCCTTCGTTTATCACACTGCCAAGTAGCTCCAGCACTGACATATTTATTTAACTCACTAAGTTCCACGAACGAAGTTCACGAGTGACATTTGATTATATATATTAAAATAAACATCTGAAACATTGCTGCCTTTAATTATCTTCTGGTGGCTTCCACCCGCTTTGGTGGCCAGAGTCAGTGGCAGCTCGCAAGAGCCCAGGGATGTCCTCAAACGGTTAAAATGCCCGTAAAGCGCCTCTGTCGAGGTCCGGCATCACATATGGCCGGGAGAAAATTATCCCAGCACCCCGCCTCGCACAGAAACCTCTTTCGCCATCATGCTTGCGACCTCAGACTTCAGTACACTAAAGTGTTCGTTGAAGGCGTTGCGAAAAAAGTGGGGGGTGGAGAGAGAGAGAGAGAGATAACAGCAAAGAAAGAGTAATTACCCCCCCCCCCAACTCTCTGAAACCGAAATCAGATAAACGCCCCACACGTAAGTTACATGAAAACTACACACCGCCCTTGGAAAGTATTCCAAAACTAAACTTGTATTGGGAAGCTGCCCTCAGCATTTACAAGGGACGAAGATAAATAATGCATGACCGATAGTTCCCTAAAAAACTCGGTATTTTTTTAAAGAGTAATTTAATTTTACTTCCCCCCCCCCCCCCCGGAAAATGACATTCTTCTCGTTAATTTCACCAAGCCAACTAATTGCTGATAATTGTCCTTTATTGGTTCAGTCCAAAATCTCTGGGTGCCTGAAAAATTTCGTGATGGTTCATTTGGAACGGAAAAGGCTGCTGCACTTTTAAGATTCGAAGATAAAGGTGGTCACTAAACTACAGCTGTCAACCTCACCGTCTAAATGGCTCTAAGATGCCTTGAACTTGGGTGACATGGCAGGGCTGGTCTAGCGGAATGTCGTGTAAAGTGGATTCGTGCTAGGCTGCATTACTATCTTCGTATTTAATTGTTTATTTAAATAAAGAGAGAAAAGATCTGAAATGCATTTGATCTGTTGAAACTAAAATAGAAACCGGTTCGAATATCCCTCCAAACGTCTGGGCGCTGGGAACAAAATCGAGACCACTGTCGCTAGTTTATTTGTTGGTGAATTGCGGTGCTGCACCGCACAACAAAATGTTCGTGCATCAGGCATTTTCAGGATGTACACCTGACCTCGGGCACGGCAGACTTGGGAGTGGAATTTGATCCCCCTTTTTTAGACAGTCCTGCTCAAGTGCTGCAGCGAGTGGCCAAGAATAGTACCGGCATGCCATCCTGTAACATTATCTGTCTATCAAGCAGGCCAAGGCTACAACGGACAGGGGAAGAGTTGCTAGCCATGTAAGGTTGTAAACCAGGGGAAGCCCAGTGAGCTCTCAAAAACACCTAAGCTATTTTCCTCGACATCAAACCCTCCTCTCCTTTCTCTCTCTCTCCCTCTCTCACCCTCTCACTCTTCCTTTTCATCTTGTTCTTGATGCCGAATGCAAATTTTAGCCTGCTGGCGGTGAAAGGGCTGAATTGTGATTAAGAAGAAGCTCTTTCTTTGTTCTCCCCTCAGGGGATGTTTACTGGGAGAGACACGGCGGATCAGATATGAAAGGCATTCAGGTCACCATTGATGTGAGTGAAAGTGAAATCATACCTAAGGCATTTAGAAGACCGCAGAGTCAGAGTTCAGCTAACGGTGCCTCTCCTCTGCATTTTTCCCGTTAGGCAGAACTCTCAGACAACAAAATAAATAACTCTTCCCACAACAACATACTTCCTTTTCATTTCAAAGTTTTTTGTGGGGAAAAAAAGCATGTAAAACATTACACTTTCTGCTAACATATTCATATATTGTTGCTTATATATATATGTTAGTTTGTGTTTTAAAATCCTGTTTATTTTTTTCTACTGAGCCCGCATGCATCTGCTCAAACATCAGCAATTAAGTGTCGGGAGATCTTTATTAATTAGGTTACACGCTTAAAGCAAAAAATGCATTCTCTCTTTTTTTCCAACAGTAATATCACAGCAGCCAGCCTGACTCGATCCCTCTCCCCAACCCCTCCCCGCTATTTTTTTTTTAAAAGCCAACTAAAAGCCCATCAGAAAAGGTGTCTGTTTTAGACGCACAGACAATTGGACCCTTGTGGGATTGTGGACTGAATAGTACAGTGGACACCCTAGCACTATTGACGTTATAAACATGTAAATGAAACACATTAGCCCTGACAATCAGTTGTCTGTGATCACTGCAAACCTGCTCCTCTCCCTCTCTCTGTGCTTTGATGACAAGGCGCAAAACAGCATGTACCTTGGGAAGCCGCTTCCTGGGAAAGGAGCGGAAAAAAAAATACCCAGGCAAGCTTGAGAGAGAGAAGGGGAAAAAAGAAATGTAGAAAGCTCTCTCTTCTTTTCCCCTTCAATGGAAGTGCACCTACACTGCCAGGGCGAATGACAACAGGGTAAACTGTTTGGACTGAAAAGAATCTGCCTTCGTTAAATCTTGAAAGCAATGTTGTTATAAATGAATTACTGCTTTTTTCCTCCTCTACCTTCAGCGGTTTGAGCGCAGAGACAAAACTCACTACTCACAGCATCTAATTCTTTACCCTTAACCCATTCCTCCAAAGTACCTTTATTGACAATGATCAATACGCTCTAACAGGAGGGAGAGATCCTTTACTAATGTGTTCACAGCTGATGATGGATAGCTACTGGTCTGAGGTAAGTGGGGGGGGGGGGGGGGGAATAAATCTTCGCAATTCTAATGAATTATTTTACTACCTGCTGAGAAAAAAAAGTAAATTGGGAGAGTTGATGTACCTGCTTTTGCACTTTTATCCCAGATAATATAAAATGTAGTATACATTATCAAAGTCACCCTCCCCCCCATACATTTGCTCACCAGGCTAAGCTGCAAATGGCAACGAAGTGTAGCTTTTACAGTTAGCTGTTACTTGCAACACCTGATGAAAGTATTGCAACAGTGTTTGAGCGCTGTTGGTAGAAGGTTTACAAGGCTTCTTGAGCTAAGTTTATTTTCTTGATGTCTGGAGACACTTTCCCCACTTCTACTCCACCCTCTCTCTTTCACCTCTTATTTTTCGATGTTAAGTTTTTTTTTAAACTTCAGGCTGGGCGGATTCACGAAACCGGGACTGAGACATACACTGGGTCAGTCGACCATGATGATAGGCTCGCGGCTTAACGTCGCTCAACAGAAACAGCAGTGTCGGCCCACAACAGTTAATCCCATGATAGTTTCATTTTTTCTCTCTCCCTCTCCTTCAAAAGCCAGAAAGCGCTGGATCGATACTTTAAACAGTTAGGTTGCACCGAATTAGGTAATTAAAATAAAATACTGCATTTGATTTACTTAAATTGGGAGGGGTGTGTGTTGTCAATTTCATACACCCCTCACAATTCATAACCACTTCAAAACAATGTCCAAACTTTTCTTTAAAAAAATTCTCAAGAAGTGAAGTTTAAGTTGCCTTTCGCCGAAACTGCTCCTGACCCAACTTTTTTTTAGCAGTTTAAAGGCTTTTTTTTTGCAGAAGTGACCACCAGATCGACTGATGGGACACCAGAAAACAAAAAAAAATAAAACGACCAGAACACTTAACGTGGGCGGCGAAACAGGCGACACACTCTTAAATGATTAAACATTGCAGACACTATTCCTGTAATGAACAAAGGGGCTCTCTCAGCAGAACGCTGGCATTCCCAGGGAATGTCATAAACAGGACCTGTAATGTGTATGTGTTAGGGTGTCGACGGGGTTGGGGGTTGGGGGGGGGGGGGGAGGGAGAAGGGGCTATGTCAAAAATATCACGCAAAGGGTTAACCAAAACAACAACAATGGGGAGACTGCTTTCTCTCCTGCACTGAGCAAATGCACCCGGAACAACGGTAAGTCGGCTACTAGTTGTGAAATTGCTACATGCACATCAATTTCACTTGCTAAAAAGAAGTTTGATTTCCTTTGATCTAACTGGAAATCAAAGTTACCCAAAGTATAAATTATTAAGTAAGCGCAGGTCTCCCGAGCCTTGAAACAAAACACTTAAAGTAAAAGTGTTTCAAAGTTACAGATGAGTCAGTAATCATCTGACTTGGGTTGTGACTGAAACTGACACTGCTTTTTGTTCGATTTTTTTTCTCTCTCTTGGTATTTTTTCACTCCCCTCCTGCCTGATCGCATACAGTTACTCGCAAACCCCAGCATCTCTCCCAGCCCCTTTTTTCTTTCCTGCAATACATATCGCACTGATAACATCTTCAAATGCTGCTATCAGCGGATGCACAAGCAAGGAGCTGACATCTTTTCCATGACTCCAGGAGAAGGCTGAAGCGCGCGGGTGGGGATTGGGGGGGGGGGGGCGGGGGGAGGTGAGAGAGAAGATTTTTTTTAAAAAACCTTCTCCTGCAGTGATAAATGCAGGCGATTCCCTCGGGGAAAGGCATTTGGATGTGTGCATGACACGGGGGAAATGAAAAGCGCCTTTTACCTGCAGTTACCTCCCCCCCAACCACCACCCACCCCAACTACCCACCAGAACAGAGAGGGGAAAAGGGAGAGGATGTGCATTAAAGTGTAAAAGAAAATAACCTCGTTAAAATAACCAGAAAACAAGACACTGGTGAAAACTTGGAAGTCACGTTAGAGGATCCAGCCAGTGATCTTCAAGGCACGCTGGTTTAAAAAGAGCCCCTACCTTATTTGTCTTTTCCTAACACTGATTTCTAATCTCATGTTCCCATGTTTTATGAACACACACACACACACAGATACAAAAGGGGAAAGAAGGGAAAAGCCACTCTAATCAATGTCTTGACACCAGCAACGTGCTTTTGGAGTACTTAGAAAGGAAGGTAAAGAGAGAGAGAGTGAGAGAAAGGAATCAGCTTCAAGCATTGATATAACAACAAAAAGGAGAAAATCAATAAGTTTAATCTGCTAAAGGAGGAAAAAAAAACCAGACTGCGTACAGTGGACAAGGTAACATTCACACATACACACACTAACACACCGTCTTCTCGTCCAGTCGCTATAGACTGTAACCACTTGAAATAGGAACTCCCGATTCCTCGCCTCTGTGTTATTTTTGCTATTGTTACGGACACTTTATTTATTGATCGGGCTAAACGTATCAAGGTGGGGGAGGGAGGGAGGGGGGGGGGGGGGGTTATGGGGGCGGTAGTGGTGAAGAAGGCACACAAGATGAAATGAACGTTAACACAAAATGTCGAGCTGGCGGCATTAACATTTGAGCCAGTGCGAAGTGCAAACATGAATAATAAACCCATCAACAAAGCCTTGATCCCGCAACACACAGACTAATGCGAGGGGCGAGCAACACACACACACACAACACACAAAAAAGACCTAGGTACCATTATTCCGATCCCGTTATCACCCCTCCCTTCCCCTTTCCCGCACCTCAGATCAAAACAAAATCTAAAGAAATGAGAGAGATCTGCTCCTATTTTTTTTTATAAAAAGAAGAAATCTGTCTGACCCGCTTTTCATTCCCTTATAAAGGGTCACATTTTTTTTTATAAATAAAAAGTTGCAATCATCATTGCGAGAGAGAGAAAGCAAACGGAATCGACAGCAAGTATGAAGACAGCGAAGAAACATATGTATGTAAGGTGTGCTGGGGTTGAAGCTAAAGTCTTGCCAAAGTCTGGCACACCCTTATTTTCCCAATCGAAAAGAGTTTAGATAAATGAACGATCGCTTGGAAAACAAACAAAAGAAACAACATAACGGTTTTTTTCCCCTCTCTCCTGTAGGCAAATCAAGGTATTGGAGAGTAAGAGCGAGAGAGAGAGAGTCAGGAGTAACTTTCACACAACATAACACTTTCACTGGGGGAGGGGAGGGGAGCGCTTTTCAATTCAAGTCAATCAACATTACAGAATAGGGGAGGCAGAGGGGGGGGGGGGGTAATTAAAAAAAAACAGCCGCTGTTAATAATCTGAGGCTAACTTTGTGCGGGAGACGCTGGCATTAAAGGAAAGGTGCTCTCTCCTACCGTTTTTCCTCCTGGGGTTGGCTTGTTTTCGCCTCTTACACCTGGGGCCATCCGCCATGATCTGCTGCTTCATTGATAAGAGTCTCTGATCAGATTCCAAGACTCGGCATCGGTTCGTTCACCAAACCTCCCCCCTCTACTACCCCCGCCGGCTCTTTTCACGACGCTTTACGGTCCTTCGGGGAGAGAGAGAGAGAGGGAGAGAAAATAGAGGGAGCGTTTACAAAAACATACACGCCAACAATGTGTTTTACGGTACTCATTTAAATACTGCCCGCGAAATAAAGCAAGAGCTCCGGCCAGCGGACTTGGGCAGCACCATCCCACTGAGACACCTCTGTCAGCAACACCCTCCATCCCCAAATCTTCCCAAAATTGGGGGCCTCAGCTGGGAAAGCAAAAAAACCTGCCACTGTCCAAACATATAAAGACAGTGAAATCCCTTTTTGTTTAACCTCTTATTTGAAAACAAAAAAAAACAGAAACATTGCTGCCTTTGTTTTATTTTCCAGAGGCTCTGGTTTTCTTGTTGACTTTTTTAAAAACTCTTTTGTTTGACAGCGAGAGCGGAGGCGAACGAGCGAGATATCTCTGGACTTACTGAAAGGGCAAGGGAGAGAGGTGGGGGGAAAAAAGGGCGACAGGGGGGTCGATGGCACCACCGCTCGTTGGATGCCAGGAAGCGGCACTGAACTGCTTCGCGGGACTTGAGAAATGTTTGCTTTTTTCACACATGCATCCCTCCCGACTGCAGGCAACGGGTAATCGTTAAACTACATCAGCCGCCTGCCACTGAGGCGCTGGGAGGCAAAACTAACGGTACCGGCTGAGATCAGCCTCTCTCTATCAATCTATGCATTTCCGCCCTTTCTGGAATTTACACTTTTGCTTCTTATTTACTTTAACAACAAAACCCCCACCCCCAACCACCAGATATTACCAATCCCCACCCCACACACAACACACAACCCAAAGCATCAAACACCCCGCGATGATTAAAGGTGATTCCGGCTCATGTGGGCAATGACATGAAGGTGGTAATCCCCCCCCCCAAATTTACAGATGTCCCTTTCTTTCTTTTTATTGTAAAGGAGGCACACACGCGCACACACACACAAATTCACGCCAGGCAAATGATGGCAGGAAACGTATGATCATTTAAAAAAAAATAAAACGTTTTGTTGTGAGTTCGAACTGAAACGAAACTGACAAATGGGCGGCGGGGCTTGGGGAGGGGGGGGGGGGTGAGAAATCCAGGCACTGTTCCAAAAAAAGGTTCGCATCAAACGATCAGCGCACAGAAACTGTATGTTAAATGGGCTGATATATATCCCAGTGCTTAGTAGATATGAAAATCCGACCGGAGTCCACACTAATTAAAACACACACACACATACACACACACATACAGCAACAAAGACCCAAGGATCACTCAAAAAAATGGCCAGCCCGACTTAGCTTATGTAATAATAAAGTCACACAAGCCACCAAGCATGTCATAGTGAAAGATGCCATCAGTGTGCCATCAGACAACAACTGCACTTTCTTTTTTACTTATTCGAGTGAACGGGGTTGAGGGGGGTGGGGAATAAACAATTAAGGCTATTCCTACTCATTTTAAACACCACCATCCGATTCCCGAGTCCTGATCAGAACTGACGTTAGTCACTACTAAACCCCCCCACAACTTTCACTTTTGCCATCATAAACCGATTTCTTTTTTGGGGTTACCCGCCCCTGAAGTTTGTTGGGGTCCCCCCTCCTCCCCCCCCCCCCCCTCTCATCACCACCACACGCCCCTTAATGTGGGGAGCAGGGAACACACACACTAAAAGTGAAAAGAAGCGCTCTGTATAGTTGAAAAATGATTCAAAGTTTGGGTAAGAAACAGTTATTCACAGCGAGAAAGGGGGATCCGGACTCTCTCGTTCGGTTGCAAATTACAAAACGTGGCTTTTTTTTCTTTTTTAAAAAAAAGTAATAATCTTCTCCAATGATGATAATAAAAAATTCTATCGATCCTGTTCAATCCATCCATTTGCGTCGGAGCTACAGTGAGAAAGGGGTGAACGCACTGCAAAGCCTCGCACTGTCTCAGTAGGTTAACGGTTCCCTTTCCTTATTAAAAAAATAACAGAGGCAAAAAAACTCTTACAAAACGAGAAACACACACGCGTGCTGGAGTGGGGAGGGGAGGGGGGGGACCCCACTTGCAATTTTCCGCAATGGTCCACATCAGTTGACGAACATGCTTTATTTCACCTTATTTTTCCCTTACACCTGGACATCAGGTACTTTCACAAAGTTTTCCACCCCGAATATTAGCCAAGGGATGGGTGAGATTCCAGCCTCCCCTTCCACCAACCCACCAGCAATCCCACCCCTCCAAAAAAAAAGTTTATTCCCTCGCACGCAAAATCCATATGTGTAAAATAAAGCGAGAGAGAGAGAGAGAGATAAATGTATAAAATACCTGTTCTGTCCTGGCTGTGTTGTGAGATCGGCAGCGTGGAGCATTGAAGAAGAAGGCGAGGGCTTTCTTTTTTGTTTAGTTGGGGATCTTTAAAGGGGGAAAAAAGGGAAAAGTGGGTGGGTGGGTGGAAGAAAAAAGAAACCTTGAAAGTCTTGAGGAAGGACCGTTATTCCTGCTGTGCAGGTTAGGACTGATCGCTCCGTTGTCTCCCACACCAGGAAACACAACCTGTGGACGGACTGACGTGTTCCGCTCGCTGGAATGACATTTTTTTGTAAAGATAGTCCCCGAAGTGCAGACCCAGAAACGCACGCCACCTATCTTCGCGGGAAGGGATAATTGAAGATCCGTAAACGTGATCATCGGTAGATGTGACGTTCTGGAACATTTTTCTTCTTTTTTTCCTCTCTTCCCCCCCCCCCCCCCCCCCCCCGCCCAACTCCGCCACCACCCCCCCTCTTCCTCTCTCTCTCTTGCTGTGTCCAGTCCTAATCTGGGTTGAATTACCTTTCAGTTCACAGTCACCAGCAGAAGGACAGGGCAGGCTGGTGGACAGCAGCAGGGAGATGTCCCAATCCCTCGCTCCACCAACAATTGCACCATCCTCACAATGTTGGATGTGCCCGAAAAGTCCTGATCGCACAAGCTGCTCACTTGTGTGTGTGTGTATGTTTCTTTTTTTTTGTTTGTTGTTGTTGCTGCTGTTTCCAGCCCTTTGCAACTCTTACACAAGAGAGGCAGTGGGATAAGCCGGATGCATCGCTATGCAGACAAGGAAGGGGTTCTGCCGCTCGGACCCGTCCCGCTGCCTTTTATATATATATATCCCTCAGTGACATTTATTCAGTTCACACAAAAAAGTTTGGAAGCCCGTTGCGGTTCGTGGGACCAGTCTTCTCATTCCCCCTCCCCAGCTGAAAACCTCCACATCGATTCGAGACTATCCCTGAGCCCGAACGGCTCGCACTCACTGGAAACTTAAACCCTATTCAGAAACTTTGATGTTTTGTTTTTTTTTGCCGTGGGAACTTGGAAGGCAAGCGAGCATCCCCCCTCCTTATTCTGAAGCCTTGCAGGCTATTAGCTCCCATTTGTGTAACTTACTATTGCGCCCACCTTTTAAACCTCAAATTGTAATGATCATTTAAATCACCTCCAAACCTCAGTAACTCAGCTAAAAATAAGGAGGGGGCAGTTCGACCGAAAGACACTGGCGGCTAAAGAGTTAAAGCTTTATGTTGACGAAGTTCTTGATGGAAAAAAAAATACCTGGTTTTAACTTAAAGACCGCAAGATTGGGATTGGTGGGCTGTGAAGGGATAAGGCAGCGAGTGGAGTTGGGGTTGTGGGGTGTGGTTGCCTTGTGCTTGGAAGTGCTTATATCCGCGCCAGTCTGTCTATGTGTTTCATTCCCCCCTTTTTCCGACTAGTTGTACTTGTCCGAATATCAGCTTCTCACTCGTTTTCACGTTGATACCAAAAAGGCTCAGCCTCCGCAATGCAACCATTGGCTCCGTGACAGCCCCGGGCTGCCCTGCCCTGACATGTCGCTGACTCCTGTTTGGTTAATTAAGTTTTCAATCAGCAGACAGTGGGTAATAATAAATCAGATTGATAATTTATCGGAGCCCCGTCACTTGATTGTTGCAGGAATAGGCGGGGCCCTGAGTGGCTTTTTTTTGAAGGATGTGCAACTTATGAGATGTTGTGGTTTTTTTAAACGAAATTTTAAGTGGGCTCCCTGGAGATCTTGAGAAGTCTTGTTTCCCGAGATGTCTCTTTTTAATTCCTGTAATTATTCCAACATTAATGGTTAAAGGTAGCAGCGTAAGGTTGGTTACATCGATTGGGCTTTTGAAATGTTTGAACAAAATGACCTGGTGGAGGGGGATTCTGTCAAATGTAATCCAAATTTATGAACTTTTCACGGTAAAAAAAACTCCATTCCTGTCTGGGGGAAGTTTTGTGCTCTCTGCCAAAGTTTATTCAGTACTGAGGCCAGTAGTCAATCTGCTGTCTTTTAATACAAAAGTTTTATAAATCTTTTTTTCCCTTCGTGTTGCAACATAACGTGATAAAAGAATACCCAAGATGGGTATAAGATGGTAAAAATGAAGTCAAGCCTTAATCACTCACCAGGTCCAAGTGATTCTAATAATTCGAATGCAGTTGCTGATTCCTTTTGCCCAGTAGCCCTTTTAAATGAATTTTGCTTTTGATGCATATTGTAAACCCATTTATTTTATGGGAGTATGTGTGTGTGTTGTGGGGGGAGGCAGGGGGAGATACAATCGTGTTAAATTAAGGCTACTTGATGAAAAACAAGTTATTTTCAGTGAGACTCAGCTTTTAAATGATAAATTGTGCAGGACTCAATAAGTGTGATGGCAAACTTTGGGTGTAACCCCACTATTCTCTCCCTTGAGTGTAATTATTACTTTAGTTACTTTAAAAAAATGATTCTTTTCATCATCAGTACTCATTTTATATAAAAATGCCTCGTTTAAAACTCGAATGACTAAAGAAACTAGTGATTCACTCAAAAATATTTTTTTCAGACAAGTTCTGCTGATGCATTTTTGCTTTTTTTTTGTCTAAACGGTGGATGGGTGACCTAATTGTGGAAACACACTTAGGTTTATTGAGTCTGAAAGTACGAAGGACTTGATTTAACATTAGCAAAGGTCCAGTCATCAAATGGCATCCCAGCAATGTTGCAATCTCCATATACACTTTTGCAAATATTAAGCAGCCTTTTCCCGATGGCTTTTAAGTCTACCTGGTTAGTAGCTGAACCATACAGATGAGAAAGGCCCAGTGTTGGATCAATGCTGACTTAGTGATCTCAGTAAGAAGTTTAACAACACCAGGTTAAAGTCCAACAGGTTTATTTGGTAGCAAAAGCCACACAAGCTTTCGAGGCTCTGAGCCCCTTCTTCAGGTGAGTGGGAATTCTGTTCACAAACAGAACTTATAAGACACATACTCAATTTACATGAATAATGGTTGGAATGCGAATACTTACAACTAATCCAGTCTTTAAGAAACAAAACAATGGGAGTGGGGAGAGCATCAAGACAGGCTAAAAAGATGTGTATTGTCTCCAGACAAGACAGCCGGTGAAACTCTGCAGGTCCACGCAACTGTGGGAGTTACAAATAGTGTGACATAAATTCTGATTCTAGGATCGCATGATAAAGACTCAGGAGGAAAAAAGCAGAAATATTTATGTGAAATAGTGTGACATAAACCCAATATCCCGGTTGAGGCCGTCCTTGTGTGTGCGGAACCTGGCTATCAGTTTCTGCTCCGCGACTCTGCGCTGTCGTGTGTCGCGAAGGCCGCCTTGGAGAACGCTTACCCGAATATCAGAGGCCGAATGCCCGTGACCGCGTGATCTCAGCCAGGGTGGCAGCTATGATGTGGAGATGCAGCGTTGGACTGGGGTGGGCAGAGTAAGGGTCAAAGTAACACTGCTCCTTCATCAGGTGAATGTTGAAAGAGCAGCGCTCCGAAAGCTCATGATTCTAAATAAACCTGCTGGACTTTAACCTGGTGTTGTGAGACTTCTTAGGGTGGCAGCTGTATTTGGTCTCAGTGTTCCAGGATTGAGGAATGGAAAGTTGGCCAGAGTTTCATTATCCAGCATCCCCTTTATGAAGTAGCTATGAGTGGTCATTGGGTGAGGGCAGGGCTTGGCGTTTCTTATGGCCAAATGGCCTTTGACACCGAGAAGACACATAGAAGAATAATGACCACTTAAGGGAGGGACTGGAGGGCCTGGTGGGTGTGAGGAACTAATCCCCAGAGAGAACTTTCACAGAGCAGAAAAAATGTTGGGAGAATAACATTGAGGAAAAGCGATTCAAGCAACAAAACGTGCATGGTGAGGTTAATGTTTTTTAAAAATACTGATTTTCAATTATATTGATGCTTTGAATAATTGTTATTTAAACATTTGTAAAGTATATATGCCAGATTTTAAAAAGTGAAATAAATCAAAAAATGATTCGGTGTTGCGTGACGTTTTGTTTTAGTGAGTGTCATTAAGGTCATTTTTTTGAGTCATTCACTTTTAAAATGAGTATTGATGATGATGCTTCCATTCATAGAAACACACAAATGTACAACACGGTAAAGACACTATGCTCCATCTGACTGGTCCTAAAAACAAATACGTCATAACTAGCCACTCACTCAAATATCAATCTCATTCCCCTTCCATATTCCCACACTCCCTTCCTCTCTTCCACAATCCACTCCATATGTTTCATATTCGTTGTTTAAAATAATTAATTCTAATCTCTGCGCAACCTTCCTCTTCTAAACCTGATTCTAGCATTTGTGGCAATGTCACAGAAGATAGTAATATTCAAATTAACTAACCCTTTAAGAATCTTGAATAATTACTCCTCTGAACCTTGTGTTCCCCTAGGATCCGAAGGCCCAGGGTCACCCATTTCTTCCTATAACTCAGATGTCATAGCTAGGCAAAAGTTTGGTCTCTGTCTCAGCATTGCTTCCAATTCATGGATATCCTTGCTGTAGTACAGTGACCAACATTGTACACAGTCCTCTCTTGGTAGCCATGCCAGTGTGTTGTGCAGGTTCGTTGTCTCCTTGTAAAGCATGTTTTCTATCTCTCTTGGTATATTTGTTAGTTTAAGTGATGACCTTGCACAAGATGTTTAATTCTTGTGCATTAATGCCCAGTTTTCGCATTCCCTTTGCAATTTTATATCCTGCGGGACAGAGCCATTCAGTCTGCATTGCCACTTTTTGGGAGGCACGGTGGTACATTGATTAGCACTGCTGCCTCACAGCACCAGGGACCCAGATTCGATTCCTGGCTTGGGTCACTGTCTGTGCAGAACCTGCACATTCTCTCCGTGTCTGCGTGGGTTTCCTCCGAGTGCTCCAGTTTCCTCCCACAGTCCGAAAGACGTGCTGGTTAGCTGTGTTGGCCATACTAAATTCTCTCTTAGTGTACCCGAACAGGCGCCGGATTGTAGAACTCGGGGATTTTCACAGTAACTTCATTGTAAGCCTACTTGTGACACTAATAAATAAACTTTTTAAAAACTTACATTTATCTTGTACTTGGTCACCTTTCAACCCATCTCCCTATTCGATTAAGATTCCTTTTACAGCTGGCGATACATTTAGAATGACATGATTTTTAAAGTTAAAGTTTATTTATTAGTCACAAGGAAGCCTTACATTAACATGGCAATGAGGTTACTGTGAAATTCCCCCAGTCACCACAGTCTGGTGCCTGTTCGGGTCAATGCAACTAACCAGCACGTCTTTCAGTCTTGATTTTCTGCATTATGTGCTTTGTGACTGGTATAAACACCTTTAAAAGATCTTTTTAAAAAATCTAAATTCTAGGGTGACGGTGGTCAACCTGAGGTATGGAGCCCATTTGGAATCCAGTTGATGTGTTTGTCTCCAGCAGTTACACCCAGTTTAGATGCAGTTTGGTGAAATGAGATCTCTGATGGGTGAAGCCGTTGCAGTTCTGGATCAAAGCTGGTGATGAGCACTAATTGAAATAAAAATAATAACTGATCAGAGTTTGGAACATATCATTCAGTAAAATTAACTTAGGCCAATCCAAAGGAATTTTGGTCTTTTCCTTTAAGAAGCCTCTATTATTCTATATCAGTTTCCTGACGATTGCCTATTTTATATTGTAAGAAGTCTCACAACACCAGGTTAAAGTCCAACAGGTTTATTTGGTAGCACAAGCCACTAGCTTTCAGAGCGCTGCCCCTTCATCAGGTAAGTGGGAGTTCTGTTCACAAACAGGGCATATAAAGACACAAACTCAATTTACAAAATAATGGTTGGAATGCGAGTCTTTACAGGTAATCAAGTCTCAAAGGTACAGACAATGTAAGTGGAGAGAGAGTTAAGCACAGGCTAAAGAGATGTGTATTGTCTCCAGCCAGGACAGTTAGTGAGATTTTGCAAGCCCAGGCAAGACTCTGCGCTGTCGTGTGTCGCTGAGCAGAGACTGATAGCTAAATTCCGCACACATGAGGACGGCCTCAACCGGGATCTTGGGTTCATGTCACACTATCTGTAACCCCCACAACTTGCCTGGGCTTGCAAAATCTCACCAACTGTCCTGTCTGGAGACAATACACATCTCTTTAACTTGTGCTTAACCCTCTCTCCACTCACATTGTCTGTAACTTTAAGACTTGATTACCTGTAAAGACTCACATTCCAACCATTATTTTGTAAATTGAGTTTGTGTCTTTATATGCCCTGTTTGTGAACAGAACTCCCACTCACCTGATGAAGGGGCAACACTCCGAAAGCTAGTGGCTTGTGCTGCCAAATAAACCTGTTGGACTTTAACCTGGTGTTGTGAGACTTCTTACTGTGCTTATTCCAGTCAAAAGCCGGCATCTCCACATATTTTATATTGTGCAGTGAATTATTGTAAACAGTATGATACAATCCGTTAGGCATGTCACTGTCTTTGAAACAAATTCACCAAAGCAATCTGGGAGAATATGTTGAAAATGAGTGCACTTCAGATCAGCAGCTTGAGATATTAACATGAGAGAGTTCTTTTAACAAAACAAATTAACATAAATTCGAGTCAACGCCTAAAAAATACAGTATTGCAGACTCTGAACACAGAGCATTTCAGTCAATTCACATTGTTAGGGGACCCAGCTGAGATTGCAAAAATAAACACAGTGTTGGCCCCTTACTACCGAAGGCACCACTGTTGCATTTAAAAGCTGTCCCTAGGCCGATCTGGGTCAATGTAAGATTGGAGCCAGTTCATTCAAACAGGAAGAGGTCACAAGGCAGGCAGAGACTTGCAAAATAGAGGTGAGGAACAGTAGCATTTGGGAAGCTCTTTGTTGATCTCACTCCGTGTCACTCAGTTTTTGAAGGCAAATCTACAGCAAGTTAATTAGTCCCAGCTTCTTTGCACCAATTTCCCACTCCCTCAAACCTCCCAAGATGATGTGGGTAGCTATTATTTACATGAGGTCGTATATTCCAGTGAACATTTGCTTGAGTGCAGAAATGGTTAACTCAAGTGACAAATGTTTTATGGCCTTGCCTCTTTTATGCCTCTGATCTAAATGAGTGTGTAAAAAGTACAAAACACATACCTGCGGTTGACATTTTGTAAAGTCTTGCAAGTAATTATAGCCTTTGGCATAAATATTGCTAAAATACACCACATTGATAGAATTTATATAAAACGCATTGCTTTTCAGTCCTTGCCATCACACATTTGCTCCCTTTCCGGAAGGCATATACACATGCGAAATACAGTTGTCTGAGCATGAGCAGCACTCTAGCACCAGATCTAAGTGACCATACTTCATTAACAATCTGGATTTTGACTCTATTCAATTGTGGAGAACATTATTGCCAGCCCTGACGGTGTCCTCACTGAAGCTCTTCAGCAAAGGCCTCCAGAGAACAATTAGAATAAGGGAACTTTGTCTTAATGTTTTTTTTTCCTCAGGCCAGGGACATTGAGATGACGTGGCATTTCCACAATGACCCTAGACAAAGGTTCGATTACGCAGCACAGGCCAGTGATCAAACCTGGCTGTTTACTGGTCACTTTTACTTATGTCTTGCTTGCTGTATTCAGGACAACCCAGTGTTGCAAAGGGGGCCTTAAACAAACACTAGGTACCTCAGTAATATTTGCAAAGCGCCTATCATCTGTTTCAGGCAAAGGTTCTGGACATCTGTACTTTTGCCTATAGTGACATGGTAGTTGACTTCCACTTGCAATGAGCATACATTCCCTGACTATCCTTTCGGAGGCTTAATTGGCTGTTAAATGCCTGCAAAATAGATGCAGCGCCAGCAAGTTTCTAGCTCCCAGCCTTCGATGGACCACAATATCCTCCACTTGAATATTGGGAAGTCCCAAGTCCCATCATCTTTGGCACTTAGCACAAAAACCATACTCTTGCCACCAAGTCCAAACCCTGTCTATTATCTCAGATTGAAGAACACTATTTGCAATTTCAATGCCCAATTGGATTCCTCACAGAATGCCCATCCCCAGATCCTTTCCATAATGAAGGTTTTCCATAATAAAGATTGTCTCCATTTCCTTAACATCTTTTACTACTTGCCCAGCCTCTGGACATCCGGAACTCAATATCTCAGCTTTTATCAACTCCAGATTCCAATGTTTTCCTGCGTGGCCTACCTTCTTTCATTATCCATAAATTTTAGGTCATCTAAAATTCTGCTACCTATATCTTATCTTGCAGCAAGTTGGACTTACCTATTACCCATCCATGGTGATCTACATTAGTTCCTGATTCTCCAAATGTGTCAAATTTAAAATGATCTTCCTTGTGTTTAATTCCCTTCTTGGCCTTCTAGTTCCATGTCCCTGTAACCTGCCCTAGACCATGGTTCCGCGGATTTTGACCTTTTTCATTCCATTCGTAGTGATTGGATCTTCAACTGTCATGGCCCTACATTGTCCTGAAATCTCTTTACCTTCCCGCTGCCATTTCCTCATTTAAGATCCTATTTAAAACTAATTTCTTTGATCAATCTCAAGCTTTTTGCTACTCCTTCTTGTATCTCCTTTTGTGGGTAAGGACCTATTTTTTGTCGAATTATTTCTTTTAGAGCCGCTTTGGGCATTTTTCTAATTTAAAGGTGTAATATAAACATGAGTTGTTCAGTTTAAAAAGAGGCATAAAACTGTTTGCTTTGAGTAAACATTTTTCTTGAAATAAAATAAACAAATCCATATAAGCATGTTAAGGATTCATATACTAATATGCATACTTCATAAATTTAAGGCTCATGTGATGTATTTATTGACTGAAATGTGGAGGAGGAAAGGGAGCAGAAATGAACTTTTAATGACTTTGTTCCAGGATTATGGATTCTATTTGCATAGAGACATGTTTATATTAAAGCACCCAGAACAGTACTGCATCTGAAGATCAAAAAGATCAGGGCTTGATAATCTGACCAACATAATTGCTGGAAGAGACATTTGTCTAGCTCAACGATATAAGTGCATTGCTCAACTTCAGCAACATACCTATACTCTACAAAATATAACCCAGAATGATCTCTGATTGTGAGCCTATTTGTCATTAGAATATAGTTCACGACAATCTTCGTGACACCTTCCTCTGAAATGAAAAAGTGGCAAGAGCATTTTCCTCTGATAATGCAGATAGCCAATCTTATGGAGTGCGACAACATCAGACAAACTCTCAGCTGCAGTCCCTGTGGTGAGAGACTGGAACATCTACAGGAGAAACACTTTGGAGTCACAAGGAAACAGGAATGGCTCCAAAATGGCTGCAGTTCTCTTTGAAGCCTAAGGTGGTCCTCGCCTGGCACTCGTAAGACTACTCTTCATCCCCTGCAGTTCCTATGATGTTATCTTACATGTCCTACTGTGTGCTACATTATCATTTTATAACTGTTGTTGAGAGAGCCTTCTGCTGTTTGAGACTGTAGTCCTACGATTCTGTCAAACATTTTAAAAGCACACGGTATTTGTCAGATAATTAGCATGTGAGGAGCTGAGAAACTACACCTTGAAACTTCATTCAGTGCTATGACATGATTATAAATGGTCTTTTTTTAAAAGTGAATTTGCTCTCTCCATCTCATCAATTCAACATTTTAAAAAATCCTCCCACGTTTCATTAAAATAAAAGGGAGTTGCTAAACCGAAAAATTACATTTACATGACTTAAGAGCGACTTTATCAGAACATACAAATATCATCAGTCCTGGTAGTGAATTTTTAGTTAATTGATTATAAACAGCATGATGTCTTGTAAAATCTTTGCCTTCTCACATTCTATAGTACAGTTCAAGAGTTTCAGGATATTCTTCTCATTTATTGCACTTGATCTGGTGGCACAACTTTGCCTTTCTGACTTTTATCAGACTTGTTAAAATGAAGAAAGAAGGAACAGCTGGTTTGATGATCAAAGTGTACAAAGAGACAGTTTTGTAAATTAATCTAAAGGGAGTAACTCTCACCTAACAACAGGCACTTAAACTAACCTGGGCACAAAAAAAATGTATTGGTATTCTCCATATTAAAGCACATCTTGGGCACAACTTCAATACCCAGGATTAATGCAAAATCACTTCCATCTCAGCTGCCCTTCCTGAAACTTCTCAGCCCCATATTAACCCCTTGTTTATATCATTGAAGCCTTGCTTGTAGCAAAGCTCCCCAATAATTCAGCCATTTCACTAAAATTTCAAAGAATATGTTTTACTTCAAAGTAATGAATTGCCAGTGGAAGTAGTAAATATGAAAAGTAGGTCAGCGAGCAGCATTTCATGGGCCACAAGGAGTTAAATTCTTGAAGTTGCATTTTTGTAGAATTTGCCAAATGATTATTTAAATGATGAGATTTCAGTGAAAGTTACAAATCTAATTATAATATTACAACATAGGAGATTTATATTAGATGGAAAACTAACTAATGAATCTCTAGTTCGTGAAATTTAAATATTGCTCTAATAAAAAGATTACTGTATTGCCAGATATTCAGAGAGCTCATAAATTCAATGCATTTGTGAGGGGAAAAAAGTACTGCTTGCTTGAATTCCTTTAAATATGAAAAGCTGTGCTTAAAAGAAAAACGTCAGCATTCATTGCATGACAGTAACTCACATTCAGTCTGCTTTTATTTAAAGGCCATGTGTTATCCCATATTTCTGTTATACAACTAAAAAAAGTATGCATCTGTACATCAAAATACATTTACGCTAATATTTCAATAAAATTAAAATCTGAATTCAAACTTTGAATACCTAAGTACAAAAGCAGCTGACTTCATACCATCAAGGAATTAAACATGTACCACTACAGATTTGCCATTGGACTGTGAATTATTCCTATGTCGACTATTTTTATATCACCAGATAGATATGTCCACCCGTTAGCCTGTTCAGTGTTGAGTCATATCAATTAATATCTGGAAAGACGTGTTATTATTAGGTTACCTGGTGTTGGATTCACACCATCATCAGACTATCAGAGATTGTACAAGAAGTGGGACAATGCCATTACTAAACTAAAGAACTGCTAACCCAGCACTCTTCACCTACTTGAGGGTAATCAAAACTCTTATTAGTTGAAATAAAGCTGATAAAGTATTGAAGCAAAGTACAAAACAAAAGGTCCTCCTAAATTGCAACTTGTTCAGTGTTGGGAACAGTACTGATTTGATACCACTGGCTACTAGGCCACAGTCAGTCTGAGTAGCACGTACATGTCAAAGGTCACATTTCCCCAATAAAGTGCCTCGTAAGAGAATTTTATCAGTCATTTGCTTTAAAACATTTCAATTTAGATTCCCTGCTGTCCCAGTGGGTGAATAAATTGTGTGATGTGGTATTGAGGCATGCAGATCAGGGTGGCTCCAGGTTTGATCCCTGTTCTTTGCTGAGCTGACAAATCTCACTTGCTATAGGGCAGCAATGTGCAGTCTCTGGATTAGAGAAGGGATAATCAGCAGGGTTCCTGTTCCTGATCACTATCATATGACCCTTGTTGGAATGTGTGTGTTTTGATGCCAGGTGAGTGTGGGATTAGGTTTAGATGTGATCTTTGTTATATTAGAGTATTCTGCAAATACTTAATCTCCATTTGGAGAAAGTATTGACCCTTATGCACCTTGTGCCCATTAATTCCATCATTAATATTTCACTAATGTTAACATAAATTGTGCATTAATTAGCTTGGTAAATTGCCTTGGAAGGTAGTTTGACTTACCAATAATGGCACATTAAACTGATGCCAGCATTATTTTACTTCCTTAAGATTGGTCTCCAGCCAATTCGGTTCACTGTTATATATAAGAACAAGAAAGAAACAAAACAAAAAGTAATTTGGCTCAACAAGTCTATTACCAGACTATATAATTTGCCATGTTCTACACTTTACCCAAACCCAGTTAATAATCTGAGAGAGAGGTAATCTAACACAGGTATCCTCTAAGAAGACAATACAGTGTGAACTTTATCTCCAACCCTGAAAGTAATTAGGCAAAGCAGATTGCACCAACTGTATCCCATGAATGACATATCCACTATGACAAATTGGATGCTATTGGACTCTATAATGAAGTGAATCTTTGTGTATTCTTCTTTCAGTCCTCGTATTAACTGGCTATATATTCTGCTCTATTTCAAAGGAACTAATTGAAATAATATTGGATATCCTGTAATCTGTTACCATAGAATCCTGACAGTGCAGAAAGAGGCCATTTGGCCCATCGCGACTGCACCGACTCTCTGAAAGAGCATCTTACCGAGGCTCACCCCCTACCCCCCAACCTATTCTGGTAACCCCATGCATTTACCATGGCTAATCCACTTAATCTATGCATTTTGAACACTAAGGGGCAATTTAGCATGGCCAATCCACCTAGACTGTATACCTTTGGACTATGGGAGGAAACCAAAGCACCCGGAGGAAACCTACGCAGACACGGGAAGAATGTGCAAACTCCACACAGTCAGTCATCCAAGGCTGGAATTAAACCCGGGTCTCTGGCGCTGTGAAGCAGTAGTGCTAAGCACTAATAGCAAAATTGAGTACTGTTGAAAAAAGAGACAGGCCAAAGCTCTTTGGTTTGCACTCATCAGGACACTTGCAAGACTAACAAATGTAAAGAGCACAACAATTTATACTTTATGAGAAAAGAGGGCTGATTATTTGGCATCACCACTCGACAATCACCAGGCAAGACTGTTCTCTTCCTGTTGGGGAGCACTTCAGCAGTCACGGGCATTCGGCCTCTGATATTCGGGTAAGCGTACTCCAAGGTGGCCTTCACGACACACGATGGCGCAGAGTTGCTGAGCAGAAACTGATAGCCAAGTTCCGCACACATGAGGACGGCCTCAACTGGGATATTGGGTTCATGTCATACTATTTGTAATCCCCACAGCTTGCCTGGACTTGCAGAGTCTCACTGCTGTCCTGTCTGGAGACAATACACATCTCTTTAACCTGTCTTAATGCTCTCTCCACTCACATTGTTTGTACCTTAAAGACTTGATTAGCTGTAAGTATTCGCATTCCAACCATTATTCTGTAAATTGAGTTTGTGTCTTTATATGCCCTGTTTGTGAACAGAATTCCCACTCACCTGAAGAAGGAGCTTAAGGCTCTGAAAGCTTGTGGCTTTTGCTACCAAATAAACCTGTTGGACTTTAACCTGGTGTTGTTAAACTTCTTACTGTGTTTACCATAGTCCAACGCCGGCATCTCCACATTATTGAACAATGACAGCTTTAATGCAGTAAAATGTCCCAAGATGCTTCATGGGTGCATTCTCAGATAAAATTGGACCCTGAGGGTGGGATTTTCTGGTCACGCTCTCCCCAAGACCGGAAAATCCCACCCGAGGTCAACGGACCTTTCTATGACCTGCCCTTTGCCCGCTACGATTCCCATGGCAGGCAGAACGGGAAAATTCACCCCTGAGTATCTTAAGGAGCTATTAGGATAGGTGAGCAAAAATGTGGTCAAAGAGGTAGGTTCTAAGGAGAGACAGAGATAGACAGTTGGGGCAGTTTTATAAGGGTGGTCCAGAGTCTAAGGCTGAAGCAGCTGGGGATAGGAAAATGGAGATGCAGGAAGAAAAAATTGGAGAAACATAAGGTTTTCGGAGGGCTGGAAGAGGTTACAGAGATATATGTGAATACAGGCTAAATACTATTATAACTCTGATATCCCAATTCACACTTGCAGCTGGCACGACTCTGTCAGCACAAAGAACAAAGAACAATACAGCACAGGAACAGGCCCTTCGGCCCTCCAAGCCTGCGCCGCTCCCCGGTCCAGGATTGAATCCTGAATCCAGGATCCCCGCCCAATTTTCCAGCCTATCTACATACCAATATCCTATCCACCGAGCTGTCCCTCACAGCTATGATGCTTTGTTCATTACAACCTATTAACTTACCCCCACCCCCCCATTCCAGACCATGTGATCTCCAGGGAGAGGCGAAAACCCAGAGTGAAAAACCCCAGGGCCAATATGGGGAAAAAAAAAAATCTGGGAAATTCCTCTCCGACCCCCTGAGGCGATCGAAACGAGTCCAGGAGATCACAATGGCCCCGATCGGAAAATGCTTCCCAACCCTAGTCATTTCCACTTCCACGAACACCATATGAATTCCCTGCCCCCGAGACAGGTTCCCAACTATCCGCAGTCTCACTCTGTACTGGCACCAGCAAGATGATCGTAGAATGAAGCCTTGAAACGAGAAACCAGGAACAATTAGCCCGCGCCGCTCCCTGGTCCAAACTAGACCACTCTTTTGTATCCCTCCATTCCCACTCCGTTCATATAGCTGTCTAGATAAGTCTTAAACGTTCCCAGTGTGTCCGCCTCCACCACCTTGCCCGGCAACACATTCCAGGCCCCCACGACCCTCTGTGTGAAATATGTCCTTCTGATATCTGTGTTAAACCTCCCCCCCTTCACCTTGAACCTATGACCCCTCGTGAACGTCACCACCGACCCGGGGAAAAGCTTCCCACCGTTCACCCTATCTATGCCTTTCATAATTTTATACACCTCTATTAAGTCTCCCCTCATCCTCCGTCTTTCCAAGGAGAACAACCCCAGTTTCCCCAATCTCTCCTCATAACCAAGCCCCTCCATACCAGGCAACATCCTGGTAAACCTCCTCTGTACTCTCTCCAAAGCCTCCACGTCCTTCTGGTAGTGTGGCGACCAGAACTGGACGCAGTATTCCAAATGCGGCCGAACCAACGTTCTATACATCTGCAACATCAGACCCCAACTTTTATACTCTATGCCCCGTCCTATAAAGGCAAGCATGCCATATGCCTTCTTCACCACCTTCTCCACCTGTGACGTCACCTTCAAAGATCTGTGGACTTGCACACCCAGGTCCCTCTGCGTCTCTACACCCTTTATGGTTCTTCCATTTATCGTGTAGCTCCTCCCTACATTATTCCCACCAAAGCAGTGGAGCCTCATACCTTGATGTGTCTATCTCATGAACTCAGGTTTGAAGTAAAACCTTCAGAGCATGATCAGCATAGTGAAGTCTTTTTCTTCAGTGGTCTAAATGCTAAGTGGAGGTCAGTTGCTTCTACAACGTGTGGAAGAGAAGCCACCCCAGGCAACTCTTCAGCTTTCAGCAGCTGGTTATTATGGCGGGGGAAGGGGGTTGGCAGCAGAGTGTCGGCTTAGCTTCTGCACTTGACAACAACATGTGGATCGTAAAAGGGAACATTAGAAAATATACATTAACTTATCTCCCCCCGCTGTCAGTCATACAGTACATTTAAGACTGTGGCTCTCAGTGACTGTCATGTGAATTTTCCAACAACTGTTATAATTTAAAGAGCAAGCAATATCTAGGGAAAACTATATATAACTTAATGATAGTGTTGTGTCTTATTTTGAAAAAACATAAACAATTCAGAACTTGGCAATTTTTTCTCAATGCACCTTACCCCTGATTCGATCTACATTGAACTCCCTCTTAACATGATGAAAACATTTTCAAAGCAAACTGGTGCTTGAAAGAAATGGTAGTTTTGAAAGAAGTTGATTGTAACTGTATCAGTTGGTTGGCAAACTAAGGAAATGTTGTTTAGTATCTGATCTATATTATGTATGATAACTGTCTTATCTCTGCTTCTGCCTTGGTTTTCAATGTCACAGTGACTTGAATGGGAAATAGTGTATCTGTCATACAAATGTCACTGTAACTCCCGACTAGTGGCATTAAACTTGCCTTTGTGTCAGGCATGCGTTAGCCTAACTTGGAAAAGTGGTGAAGGTAGCACAGCACTTCGTTGAAATCAGCTATAGTCAAATGCAGATGGCAGACGCAGTCCCAAATTGATTTACAGATACTTCTATCTCACCAAATTTCTGCCAGAGAACAGTGTTTGCAGTTTCTACCATGCCTATGTTACTCAGCCTAATAATACGCAATCCAATTTCACAGTTATTCAATTGCGATCGGGTGTATCTGTGTGTTTGAAATGGCAAGAGATAGAGGGAGTTTAGCAAAATTGTTGGCGGGGTGGGAGGGGATGAGTGTGGTTATGGTAGTTTCCTCAAATACATACAATGTTTTATATTGAGTAAACCATCTTGCCTTAGTGCAGTCCATTTTATAGCTGGCAAATATTAAGAACTTTACATTGCACTGAGAAATGGAAATAAAAATGGTCTGACGGATACTGATGTTGGAAGAGGGCGAACATGCTGTAAATTAGAGGAAAGGAAATTCAGACTGGCCTCACAGGTAGAAGCTGCAATCAAGGGGAGTTCAATGAATTGTACTGCAAACCCTGAAACAAACATTAGATTGGATTAGTTTGGACTATTCCACATTTGGATGTGTTTATCCCCTTAATAAAATGACAGTGAACATGTACTGAAGAATAAAAATGTCGCTCTACATGTACACAACGCTGTTTGCACATCCCAACCATATGTTTTCCGATACCAGAAGATGGCAGACAGATGTTTGACATCTGTGCTTGGCCACAGCGATTTCATTTCAAATTTCATAAATAACAATAAATAAGCCGGTATTATACCTGGCAGTTTAGTGAACTGCTCCTCGCCATTCCCACCACAAAATCTTACATTTTTGAATGCTCCAAAACTTTTAGCCCGAGCTGCTTCATTTCAAAAGTACACTCAACAGGTTTCCGTTCTCAGGTTAGGGCTGGAGGATGGATTGCGTGAGCATTGATTTAAACTCATGGCCCTCAGACAGTAATTTCCCAATCTCTGAATGAGGCAGGAGCTAAAAAAAAAAACAAGAAAAAGGTTGAGAGGTTCCTGATAAGGAGGGAGAAAAACTGTAGAAATTTACCCTGGGCAGTTCACATGCAATTTCTTAAAGTGTTAATTGCTGAAATCTGCAAGTATGAAATCCACCCACTTTCTGGATTAGAGGTGGCAAAGTGCGCATGGACACTGGAGAGTTAAGGGGAAATAAAATGCCTTGAAGTAGAACAATACAATTTTTACAGTGCAGAAGGAGGCCATTCGGCCCATTGAGTCAGCACCGACAATAGTCCCACCCAGGCTCTATGCCTGTAACTCCACGTATTAATGCTGCTAGTCCTCTCTGAGACTAAGGGGCAATTTAGCATGGCCAATCAACCTAACCTTCATATCTTTGGACTGTAGAAGGAAACCGGAACACCCAGAGGAAACCCACACAGACACGGGGTGAATGTGCAAAATCCACATAGACAGTCATCCAAGGCCAGAATTGAACCCAGGTCCCTGGTGCTGTGAGGCAGCAGTACTAACCATTGTGCCACTGTGCCACCCAAGGAAGAAACAAAAAAAATCTTTTGCATTCCTGGTGTGTAGGAGCAAATCAAACTCAACTCTGCTGCCGTATTCTACTGAATGGTTAATATAGCTATTAATCTCGAGTGAAGATAAACCATCAAGTCTTGCATTAGAAATATAATTTTGAACATTTGATATAAGATACTTGTATTTAAAAATATTTTTGTTTGGATTTTCATTTTACTTTTTTTTTGTAAGAAATTATTTCTATTTATTAGTGTCACAAGTAGGCTTACATTAACACTGCAATGAAGTTACTGTGTAAATCTCTGAGTTGCCACACTCTGGTGTCAGTGTGGGGTACACTGAGGGAGAATTTAGCATGGCCAATGTACCTAACCAGCATATCTTTTGGACTGTGGGAGGAAACTGGAGCACCCAGAGGAAACCCATGCAGACACGGGGAGAACATGCAGACTCCGCACAGACAGTGCGGAGAAGCGGGGAATCGAACCTGGGGTCCTGGTGCTGTGAGGCAGCAGTGCTAACCACTGTGCCACGGTACCCCTGGATTAGTAGCACAAAACAAATTTTCTGATCACCTAGTGGAACAATCTTTTGTCCTTTAATCTCCTGTGACTGAAGCTAAAAGGCCACTTGGTTTGTATAACAATAGCACGACCAACAATTTTACAGATGCAATCCACACCAGCTTTTCACAGTGCCAGTGTTTTTTGAAGCCCAAGGCTGAGAAAAAAAACTTTCTGGATGTGTGAACAAGAGGACCCAACGGGAATGGATGTTGCGAACGCAAAGAGTTGCTGTTATATTGCAAGTGGCATCCACTCCAGTTAACCATGGGTCAGCCTGACTACTGCCCTTCCTAAAACCCCCACTTTAAACTTAATGTCTCACTGTTCCATTATATAGGAAGAAGTATCAGGCAGAAGAGTTTAAATTCAGAGAATTTAATTGTATTCAGTTTCCTCCATGGCCGTTTCCTTCTTTATCTCTGTGACGCCTTTCAATTCGAAAACCCTCCAAGAAATCTGGCCTGGATTTTTTTGGAGCACAGAGTCGAGATATTTCACAGCTCTGCGATCCCGACTCAGGAAAAGGTGTTCTGGAAGTTGGAATTCTCAGTCAGTCAGGGGTGCTGGGGTTCTGTGGGAGGCGAGCCAGGCGCACCTGGAACGAGTGCGGAGACAGTTAGCTGCAGAGATGGACTAGGCAGAAGGACTATCCTGGTGCACTGGCACTGTTTTAAAGAAATATAATCTGAAAAGCCCTCCAGCCCTCACACACCCTAATTCCCCACAGACTTCTCATGTCTCATCCATGCCAACGCATGCCATCTCATGCCTCCCACTCACCCACAGAGCCTGTTATGCCCTCCATGCCAACTAATGCCCCTCTGCATACCCATAACCTCTCATACATTCCATGCAAAGCTATGCCCTCCACCAACACTCCCTGGGCCTTTTTAGCCTTAGCGCCAACCTATGCCCCTCTGCTCAACCCCCACAACTGCAGATATCCTACATGCCTTCTGCCCCGTCCCATGACCCTTTATAGCCCTTTGTCAACTTGGTGCCTATCCATACAAATCAATGCTCCCACACCCACCACCATTGCCCTTACACAGTGCTGACTCACCCACTATCCTTCGTCGGCAGACCACAGGAGCCATGTTAATATGAAATAAAATAAAGTTCTCAGTGTCCACAGCAGACTTTATTTTGTTTTAAAACAAGTTCATTCATTAAAACCAATTCAATACATTTCCATGCATTGAATTACATAATCCCTAATAAAAACAAACATTTCATTAAAGTGCTGAATCCTTTATTAAAAACAAACATTGATGGTTATAGTCCCACTCCAAAGAGACTATAAGCACTTGGAGTTGTCAATCAAACTACGAAATGGAAGGGACTCCACTGTAATCATGGAAGGTAAAATTAGTGTGCCGCACTTATCCAGTAATGGTAATCCTCTATCTTATGTTAACAGGGTGAAGTAGCAAGCAGCGATTTTTATTTCAAAGATTTAAAGAGCAGGTGCTTTAAACGCCTTGCCATCTTGTCAGACATTTTTGACAGGTCCTCCTAACAGTTCCTCATGACAACCAAATGCTTTATGTGCACATTCATGCCCACTTTTAAAATTTCCAAAGGGCAAATTCCCTCTGATAGGTGTCCCAGGACCATATCCAAAAGGTCAATCAACCCCCTCCCCAGAGGACTTCATAAATTTTGCATTAGTGAACCAGATAGGATTGTACGACAATTGACAATGATTTAATTTGATTTTTAATTCCAGATTTATGTTGATTATTTGACGTCGTGACATTCTAACCTGGGTCCCCAGAACTTTATCCTGGGTCTCTGGATTACTGATCTAGTGACAATATTGCAATGCCACTGTCTGCCCCCTGGAGGTAGCTGCTATTTTGTACGTGCATCTGCCTCCATCAAATATGCATGCACAAAACCCAATCCAGGCTCATTCCTACCCCCAGAAAATTGGTAGGTATTGTGTTCAGGGGTGGAACTTCTTAAATTTCAGCCACTACTGCCACTTTCACAATGACAGAGAAGTTTATTTATTTATTTGTGACAAGTAGGCTTACATTAACACTGCAATGAAGTTACTGTGAAAATCCCCCAGTTGCCACTGTCCGGCGCCTGTTCGGATACACTGAGGGAGAATTTAGCATGGCCAATGCACCTAACCAGCATGTCTTTTGGACTGTGGGAGGAAACCGGAGCACCCAGAGGAAACCCACGCAGACACAGGAAGGAGAACGTGCAGTCTCTGCATAGACAGTGACCCAAGCCAGGAATTGAACCCGGGTGCCTGGCGCTGTGAGACAGCAGTGCTAACCACTGTGCCACTGTGTTCTCCGTTGTTGCAAAATTTCAAACCTCTGTGTCCAGCAATCTTGGCTTTGGAGAGGGTACAGAAAACATTTACCAGAATGTTGTCTGGTAGGGAGAACATGAGCTATGAGGAGAGGTTGGAGAAACTTGGTTTGTTCTCACTGGAACGACGGAGGTTGAAGGGCGACCTGATAGGAGTCTACAAGATTATGATAGGCATGGACAGAGTGGATAGTCAGAAGCTTTTTCCTAGGGTGGAAGAGTCAATTACTAGGGGGCATAGGTTTAAGGTGCAAGGGGCAAGGTTGAAAGGAGATATATGAGGCAGACTTTTTACACAGCGGGTGGTGGGTGCCTGGAACCCGTTGCCGGGGGAGGTAGTGGAAGCGGATATGGTAGCGACTTTTAAGGGGCGTCTTGACAAATACATGAATAGGATGAGAATAGCGGGATATGGTCCCCGGAACGGTAGGGGGTTTTAGTTAAGTCGGGCAGCAGGGTCGTTGCAGGCTTGGAGGGCCGAAGGGCCTGTTCCTGTGCTGTAATTTTCTTTGTTCTTTGTTCTTGTGCCTTTTCTCTGCTCATAAGAAAATCTATCTCTGTGGATGAGCTTTTGCTGATCTGTGTTCATATCTCCTGAAGTGGCTCGGTCTCAAATCATATTTGATAAAGCTCTTGTGAAGCACCTTGGAACATTTTAGTATGTTAAAGGCATTATATAAATGAAAGTGTTGTTATCATACTCCAATACTCTATCGTAATACATAACAAGAATGATTTCATTTGTCTTTTTTTGAAATGACTATAAAATGAAATTTACATTTGTGATGAATCTGCAACAAAAGTCTTCCCAAGGGGAGAAGTGAGGGAGTTCGAGTCTGGGTAGATTTTTTTTAGAGGTTTTGTGGTGTCAGGCTGATATCTTCAATTCAACAGGTTTCTGAAGATCCTGCCCTTGAGAGCATTCAAACAATGTTTAGCGTTTCAAAAAAAACAGAGCAGATTCAACCTGTTCACTCATGGCTTTTATTTCACTAATCTACTGATCTGACTGCTCACTCAGCAGCAACATCATCACATACTGTGTTGTTGTAAACAAGGATCTCAGGCCTGGTGACATACCAGGCCTTTAATAATCATTCACAAATGGCCTGGCATTTAGATCACCCCTACAGCAAGCTTTCAAGAATGGCTTGCGTATAATTTTACTCTTGAAAAGGCAAAGGCCAGAATGTGACCACCGTTCACGCCGGTGGGATTTTCCCATCCCGCTGGAAGGGAATGGAGATTTAGCTGGACGCCAAATTCTCCGACCTCGCTGCAGCGGGAGCGTGGCGCGAACGGCCGGTAAGATCATGCCCAGAGTCTTTTTGCCTTGCTCATGACTTTCTCTTATGATATAAAAAAAATGAAGTAACTATCACCAGTCCAACTGATCCACCTAAGGGGGACTTGGCCGAGATTCTCCGAACTGGTCTGCGGCTGGGATTCTCCAGTCCCGCTGCTATGAATGGTGATTTGGCTGAGTGCCAAATTTTCCATTCTCGCTGGCAGCGGTGTTGGGGCTTAGGACATTAGTGAATTCCAGTCCTTGTCAGACACATTAGCTGATTTGCTGACAGAGTCATGTCTCGTGGTTTAACCCATGAAGCGAGGCAGCCAGTGGGTCGCGGACCACATTCACAATTATTACACAAAGATATTTTCAGAGGGGAAACAGGAAAATAAACTTTTGGATGATTTGTTTGAATCAATAGTGAGCGCTGTTTATTTAATTTTCAACAAGAAGTCTGGTGAATTCCTTCACGATGATTGAAATTTCAGTTTGCCCAGAATTATTCAAACACATCAACTTTCGAATATAAACCAAGAAAAAAAACACTAGAACAGTTCTTATGGCAGCAAGTACAACATGGTGCAGAATTTACTGACTTGGACTAAGTTGCCAAATGTTCATCTGATTTGAGTCATGTTGCAGGAATTAGGGAGTTTGAAGTGCTCCAACAAGGTGACAAATTCCCTTTAAGAACAAGTGTACTGAATACAAGCCTGCATGGAACAAGGCCTAAATCCTGTTCCATTTGCCTTGTTGCAGCCATGGGTTCAGGTCTAATACCTACAATGTTTTTGATGTACAAGAGCAGCAATCTCTCATACAATAATCCAATTTATTTTACACTTTCACCCATGATTTTCCCACTATAATCTCTAACCATCACTGGGTTTTCTTGTCATTTGGATTGGCTGTAGATCATCCATGCCCTTAGATAATCCGACCCTCTTAACTCAGGGGAGTGATGGCCTAGTGGTATTATCGCTGGACTATTAATCCAGAAATTCAGCTAATGTTCTGGGGACCCAATTCGGCAGATACTGGAATTTGAATTCAATAAAAAGTATCTGTAATTAAGAATCTATTGACGACCTGAAACCATTGTCGGTCGTCGGAAAAACCCATCTGGTTCAATAATGTCCTTTAGGGAAGGAAATCTGCCAACCTTACCTAACCTGGCCTATATGTGACTCCAGAGCCACAGCAATGTGGTTGACTCTCAGCTACCCTCTGTACAAAGGCAACCAAATGCTGGCCAGCCAGTGATGCCCATGTCCCACAAATGAATAAAAAAACCCTATAAACTTGTATTAGGAGGTGCAAATAGGTGGTCCATGGTGGCTGCTTTTCTCACCTCTGCTTGGCACCTACCTGGTGTGGAATGAGGTTAGAATCTCAAGAACAGGGAGTTATAATCCAAAATTTATATTCCAGTTGGCCGAGGTGGAGTGGCAGGTCGTGGGGCCCTGTGCTCAAATTTGTTTTTGCCCCACCCCAACTCTGAGATCTGAAGGTCAAAGACCACTCCATGCACACTGTCTCTTTTCTCCCTACCCCTCATGCACACTCTCTCTTCCCTCCCATCCATTGCACACACTCTCCTCTCCTTACACATACTCTCTCTTCACACCCCCACTCCCTGCAACACCTCCTCTCTCCCTCACACTACCAATTGTGCCATTGGAAATCTTACATTGCAGGAACTCTAAGAAGATATGATGGACATTTAATTTCTCAGTCTCCTATTACGTTGTTTTTTTTTATTCATGGGACATGGGCGTCGCTGACTGGCCAGCATTTATTGCCCATCCCTAGTTGCCCGAGAGCAGTTGAGAGTCACATTGCTGTGGCTCTAGAATCACATGTAGGCCAGACCAGGTAAGGACAGCAGATTTCCCCTAATGGATGGGTTTTTCCAACAATTGACTAGTTTCATAGTCATCAATAGATTCTTAATTCCACCATCTGCCATGGCGGGATTCGAACTTGGGTCCCCAGAACATTAGCTGAGTTTCTGGATTAATAGTCTAGCGATAATACCACTAGGCCATCGCTTCACCCTGATTTCCTATGTATTAATCATTTGAGTTCTCAAAGTAAGTACAACCATGTTTTATAAATGCAAAATATTAGTGGCGGTTGACATTTTATTTCAAACCAATATATCATTGAATCATTATTCTTAGCATAAGTAGAAATTCACTATGCAACAGTTTAATTATGTAACTCAAGCCCATTAAAAACATTAATTACAGAGCTTTATTTACAACAAATGGAATAAAACTGGGTACATAAAGTTAAGATACAAATCAGCCATAATAACAGCCCAAGCTCAAAGGGTTGAATGGCCTACTCTTGTTTGTATGTTCCTATCTAGATATCAATGAATGGGGTTTGGCACATATCTGGAAGAATTCATGCATCAAGCCGTTTCTGTAGTCCATTCAAACTAGTCCAGGTTTCAAAGAACTATTAGTTCACGTAGTAACTGTCTAAATGTCCAGCAAACTGATCAATCTTCAGTGCCTCAAACCAAACTAAGGCCATTTATGCATTTACGTTCAAGGAGTTAATATCTAAAGCATTTGTATCTGCCACTGCATATTTTTCAATCGTGAAAATGAATGCAAAACATGTAATTAGATTTCAGCCATATATGCCTGCTCAATCCTCGCCACCACATTTAAATCTTTCAAAGGACCTTTGTGGGTTTTTCTGGCTATTAACAGAACTTGTAAAGCTTTACCATGGGAATGCCACCTGATCAGTTTTTTTATAATGCATTTATGGCATTCAATTGTGGCTTTAGTTGACTTTAGCTGTGTCTGATACTATACATGCAATTTTGTCAATGTTTTGAACTTTGTGAATTTTTTATTTTTGAGGCTACTTCCTGATTATTTATGTAAACAGCTTTATTTTTGTTCTTTGTAACTTATTTCTATCAACCAGCGCACCCCAATCTCCATTTTTGAAACTTTTCTTCATGTTTGAAAATTGAATCGCCCCCATAGTGTTTCAATTACAGATAGGGTGAAGAGAAAGATCAGCTTAATATATGATAGCTCCATTCAAAGGTCTGATGGATATTTCCTCTGAGAGCTGTGTAGTTGTAATTATAGACCACGTAGCTTACTTCTGTGCTGCGAATTTCAACAGTCCCCACCTGGAAATTGGACATCATCTCCCAAGTACTCCTACTGATTGAATCTATTACTTCCCAACATGTTACGTGAGAAAGGAGTTCTTGCCTGCACTCTCAATTATCTTGTTCCTGCCATACTACCTATTGAATAAGGTAACACACCCTAATTTCTGATTAATTATCAGTGCTTCATCATATACATAGCTAATTTTAGGTATTGCAGTTATCCTTCAAATCAGATAGATGAAGTGATTGATAAAACTTCTGGGGTGGGATTTTCCAGCCATGCTCACCCCAAGACCAGAAAATCCCACCCGAGGTCAACGGACCTTTGCATGGCACTGTCCCGCCTGTTATGATTCCCGTGGCGGGTGGGATGGGAAAATACCTCCACTGAGGTCTAAGGAAACCTCTATATTGTTAGGGCATTTGGCTTAACATGACCAAAGTCTTGATCCTTATGAAATACTTATTAGGTTGGGAAACCTAAAGAGGTCACAGTCTTGGTGCTGAGATTCTACAATAGAGGCCTTAGCCTTAATTCACTCCTGTTTGTGATAACAGGGAGGAAGAAAGATGTTAATTGATCAGCAGAATATTTGTTCTTTCTTGGAGAATGCAGTCCTAAAGTCAACTGACTTTGTCTCACCTCAGGGCTAGGGTGTAGAGTGTGTTTCTCTCTCCCGGTGAGCTGGTTGTGCACCCTTGTAAGCCATATCAAACTGTTATGACGGTTGTCCCTTGGATACTTCCAGCATCACAATGCCAGGGCTAGGAGGCCATGGTTAATTTTGGCTTACTGTTGAAGAAACCTGGATATAAATGGGTCACCCACACAAATACTCATACACACAGGCACCCACTCTCTCAGCCCCACATAATCAATGTTTTCCAACCAGGGAATGGTGGATGAGGGGGAAGATGAAGGAGGGAGAATGGGGTAAAGGAGGGGCAATGGGCAGGTTAAAGTGGGGGGAGGGGCATGGATGGGTTAAGGAGGGGAGCATGGGTGGGTTAAAGTGAGGTGGGCATGGGTAGGTTAAGGAGGGGAGCGCGTGTGGGTTAAGGAGGGGTGGGCATGCGTGGGTTAAGGATGATAGGCATGATTGGGTTAAGGAGGGGAGATACGGCTGAAGGAGGGGGATGGGGTGAAGGAAGGGGAAAGGGGTGCTGATTGAGGTGGGGATGGGGAGTGAAGGTGGGGAGGGATGAGGTAGATGTTGTTAAAACACCTACGATCCTGGTTCCCGCTGCTGTGGACTGGGATGTACAGATGTGCACTTGAAATTCCAGCCCTGCTTACATGACTGCAATTCCCACTCATGTGCTCACTGATTCAATCTCTCAAACACTGGGCGCCAACCAGTGCTATGCTCCCATCAGGCACTGTGAAATTGGTCTCCCCATGACTCTATACTGACTCTTCTCACTGTGCAGACATTTGGCCAGATGAAGCATGGGTAATGCAGTCCTGAATGTGTGAATGTCTCCATAGGGTCTGTGCTAAACCGAGAGCTGCAATGGATCAGATAATTCCTCCCCCTCATTTACGCTTGGCTGAGAATAGGGATTGACTTTTCAGTTGCAGCTGGGATTCTGATATATGTCTATACCTGATTGGCTGTGAGCGATGTGAATCAGGGAACCTAAATTTTGGGGACCCCCGGCTGTTGGGGACCCCCGTGATGAGGGGTGGTATTTAATTAAAAATCCGCCCCTGCCAGCTTGATTCCCACCATTCCATGGCTCCAAATTCAAGGGGCTGGATTCTTCGCCCTCGCCTGTGGCTGGGATTCTCCAGTCCCGCTGCTGTGAATGGAGTTTTGGCTGAGCGTCAAACTCTCTGTTCTCACTGGCAGCAGCAGCGGGGTGTATGAGACCAGAGGATTCTGGCTGCAGTCTTTTATTTAAGAAAACGGAACTTACAGCAACAAAATTCACAGGAGTGGAAATTCATAGAATCATAGAATCCCTACAGCGCAGAAGGAGACCATTCAGCCCATCGAGAGTGCACCGACCACAATCCCACCCAGACCCTATTCCCGTAACCCCTCATATTTGCCCTGCTAATCCCCCTGACGCTAGGGTTAATTTAGCATGGCCAATCAACCTAACCTGCACATCATTGGACTGTGGGAGGAACCCGGAGCACCCGGAGGAAACCCACGCAGGCATGGGGAGAACGTGCAATCTCCACACAGTCAGTGACCTGAGGCCAGAATTTAACCCGGGTCCCTGTCGCTGTGAGGCAGCAGTGCTAATCCCCCGATTATTGAGGTTCGAATTGAAATAACAACTCCGTTTTTGCATTGACTGCCCCTTTACGAAATCAGCCCAGTCCCCCCTGCACATTTACCTGGCTGAGCCCAGTCTGGCCTCGCATGGACTTTGTTCTGCATTTCAGTACGATTCAGCACAGGGCTCTGTGCCAGCAAATGCTTTTATGCACTAGATGAGCATTAATTCAGTTGCACGATTGATTTGCTTCTGACAAAAAATGTCACAACCACGCCGGCCTTAGTAGCTGGGTCAAACTGATGATGTCAGCAAAGCCAGGCTACTGGTGAATAAATGGCCAGAGGCTACACTGCAAACAGCACTTTCAGAAAAATGTTTACTTGCTGTGACTTTGCTTATCCGAGTACAGGCCAGTCAACATGCATGCGTGTGATGGGCATGATTTGACTGCTGGATAAATAGTTTTATAAATCTGAAATTTATTGCAAATGCGAAATGCATCACATCTGAATTTCTCCTCACAGCTTGCCATGTCATGTACAGCAATAGAGAACGTTTATTCAATCAGGACAAGTTAATCAGAACCTACCTACATTCTATTTAAACCTTACGTTTGTATTTCCTTTAGACTGTCTGACAGAGGCTTAAATAAGAAATAGCAATTATGGATTTCAAATTTCCATTTCCTTTTACTGAAAGATAAATTTGTACATTTACCTCTTGGTTTCTTATCATTGGGTTACATATGTTGTAAACAGGTTACCGGAATCCTCCTATAAATTAATGATTCCGTTTACAACCTTGTTCTACTTGGTTTGTGGCTTCACGGTTCTACAGAAATTCTTACACTTTACAAAAGTCTTTTAGATAAAGGTGGAGCGAGTACATACTTTTAGGGTCATGTTTTTGGTGAGGCTTTCCCCAGGCGTCTGCTATGATTTTTACAGAGCAGTTCAGTCAGATTCACTCCCTCAATTCTTTCAAGATTATCACTCTTATCGCATCATTGGATGTCAAGGCCGCAAGTATTTCTTACTTAAAAGTAACCCACTCCAAATTACGTTTAGCGGTAGATAAGGGTGGGAGATGGCAAAACAAAAAGCTCTTACAATTTTAATGAAAAATTAGCTGTTTCTATGTATATTTGACCGAATAGTTTTAAAAATATTTTGTTGCTCTAGAGCTTTCCACGTCATGCACACATTGATTTGGATGTGAGGGGATGGGGGAGTCAACCTCCTGAGCTATCCATCAGGTTCTGGACTGACGCGCACTCTGTCTTTCCCTCCCTATTTGTGGGGATGTGCTCCTGCATTGATGTGATCGAGAACTTTGTGTATGAGGCCCAAGCTTCCTGGCACAGAACACTGGCGTGCCACCTTTCAACCCCTGTTACCATGCGCTAGAATTCTTAAAGCTTTGTTCTGACTCTTCCTCACTAGCCCTGAGGAAGTTGATTGCTTGCTGGAGACAATGAGCCTGGCATGTGGCCATCTGATTCATGCATGAGACTCGATACTGAGTGTCAGGACGATATTCAGTTACAACAATTACAACAGGGGTAACCAGATGTCAAGATCAAGGGCAGATGCTTCACCTTGCGGGCAGGGAATAGGAGCAGGACTATTTCAGATTCTGAACCTACCCCTGGGGGAAAACAATCACTTGTTAGAATTTTGTCTGAAGCACCCCCTTAATTGGCATGGGCATAGGTTAAGGGAAGCGGGCAAACTTTCTGCCAACCAGAGGCCTTACAGCTTGAGAGGAGCATCCAGGTACTGAAACAAGAAGGTGCCCTAAAAGGCACCTAAAAAAGCAGCCAGACCACCACTATGGGGCAAGCGTGGGGTGTGGGAAAGCCCCGCTACAAGGCGGCCTCTGGCTTTGGCCCACCCTGGATAAGCATGGACAGCCTATGGTGCTGGCACCCTGGCCTGCCACTATGTGCTCACCTTCAGCAATTGAATTTCTACTAGTCGCATCAGAAAACTGGATGCTGCGAAAATCCCATCTGCCTCTTTAGTCCCTGGTTAACAAAGCTCTGAGCGAGCCTAATAGCCTGCTCGCCTCATGAGAATAGGCAGCTTTGCCAGGCCCTGAACCTGTATCAGCCAAAATGGCTGGCATTGGGAATGGCATCGGAAAAGGGGCATGCCATCTCAATTTCCAGACCCTGTCTGCTTCTTGTTCCCAAACTCGGTGGGCCTGAAATTCCAGCCCCAGAATGTGGGAAATACGACCAACTTTCCCCTGAGCCACCAAGGCTAACTGTAGTAGCCCCACAGTCATCTAACTGAAATAAAACAGGGAACCTTCCTGGCCACTCGGTCTCAGTTACTCACTGGGTTAACTAGTTCAGTCACTGAGGGATCAATTTAGCAGATTTAAATAAAACATTTTCAATCTGTTCAAAGAGTGTGTATTTTAAGAAAAATGCTCAATATTTGACATGATTGTGATTATTGTTACACCCAGATCTTAATGTCAGGCCTAAAACAATCACAATGTTGGCAATGCAATTGAGGTGTCTGCACAAGGCCACAAATGTCGGGAGGCCAAACAATTTTAGCAAAGGAATTGTGGGTATCAAATGAACTCGCCATTGGAGTCCATTGAGTAGTGGTTAGCACTGCTGCCTCACAGTCCCAAGAACCCGAGTTTGATTCCGGTCTTGGGTGACTGTCTGTGTCGGCATGATGTGGATTAGCCGTCGTTGGACTGGGGTAGACACAGTAAGTAGTCTCACAACACCAGGTTAAAGTCCAACGGTTTTATTTGGTAGCACGAGCTTTCGGAGGGTTGCCCCTTCATTAGGTGAGTGAAGAGTTCTTCACCACACAGGACCTTCAACCGATGCTATACACTAGATACATTGATGACATTTTCTTCCTTTGGACTCATGGCGAACAATCACTGAAACAACTATATGATCAGTAGGTTCCATCCCGCCATCAGACTCACCATGGACTACTCTCCAGAATCGGTTGCATTCTTGGACACACGCACCTCTATCAAGGACGATCACCTCAGCACTTCACTGTACCACAAGCCCATGGATAACCTCAGGACGCTCCACTTCTCCAGCTTCCACCCTAAACACGTTAAAGAAGCCATCCCCTATGGACAAGCCCTCCGTATACACAGGATCTGCTCAGATGAGGGGGATCGCAACAGACACCTCCAGACGCTGAAAGGTGCCCTCGTAAGAACAGGATATGGCGCCCAACTCATTGATCGACAGTTCCGATGCGCCATAGTGAAAAACCGCACCGACCTCCTCAAACATGGGACACGGCGGACAGAATATCCTTCGTCGTCCAGTACTTCCCCGGAGCGGAGAAGCTACGACATCTTCTCCGGAGCCTTCAACATGTCATTGATGAAGACGAACATCTCGCCAAGGCCATCCCCACACCCCCACTTCTTGCCTTCAAACAGAATGGCAGAACAGACTCGATGGGCTGAATGACCTACTTTTGCTCCTACTCCTTACGGTCTAAATCACATGCTATCCTGACTTGGAAACATTTCACCATTTCTTCATCATCTTTGGTTTAAATTCTGGAACTCTGTATCGAACAGACTTGAATTGCAATGATTCACAAAGGTGGCTCACCACCAACTTCTGAAGAAAATTTCAGAAAGACCAGTAAATCCAAATGTTGGCAAAGCCATCATTTCATCAAAGAACAAATGAAAAAAAAATCAGTTTTAAGAAACACTCGTGGAGTTGGGTCACATCTGCTGCAAAAGCGCATGGCCAGTTCTGATACTCTCACAGAGAAGATGTGGAGGTGATCTTCACATTAAATCAAAAGAGAACTGGAGTTATGGTTATAGATACCCAAACTAAGTATGAGTTAAAAAGTAACTGGTTCTTACTTAGTCCTCTTTATACTGTATTTTTTACATTGAATGTATGAGTGTAACAGCTTGAAGGTCAGAACAGTATAGTCCAATTAAATCACGTTGCATAGTAAGTGCTCCAGCCATTTACCAACACAAATCCAAATCCTTCTGTCCAGCACTCGAATACTAAAGTTTTAAAGTTTAAAGTTTATTTGTTAGTGTCACAAGTAGGCTTACATTAACACTGCAATGAAATTACTGTGAGAATCCTCTAGCCGCTACAATCCGGCGCCTGTTTGGGTACACTGAGGGAGAATTAGCATGGCCAATGCATCTAACCAGCTTGTCTTTCAGTCTGTGGGAGGAAACCTGAGTACCCAAAGGAAATTCACGCAGACACAGGGAGAACGTGCAGACTCTGCACAGACAGTGACCCAAGCAGGGAATCAAACCCGGGTCTCTAGCGCTGTGAGGCAGCATGCTAACCACTGTGCCACTGTGCCACCCACTGGCAAACATAGAACATAGAACATTACAGCGCAGTACAAGCCCTTCGGCCCTCGATGTTGCGCCGACCTGTGAAACCAATCTAAATCCCATCTAACCGACACTATTCCAATATCATCCATATGTTTATCCAATGACCATTTAAATCCCCTTAACGTTGGCGAGTCCACTACTGTTGCAGGCAGGGCATTCCACGTCCTTACTACTCTGAATAAAGAACCTACCTCTGACATCTGTCCTATATCTATCACCCCTCAATTTAAAGCTATGTCCCCTTGTGCTAGCCATCAGCATCCGAGGAAAAAGGCTCTCACTGTCCACCCTATCTAATCCTCTGATCATCTTATATGCCTCTATTGAGTCACCTCTTAAACTTCTTCTCTCGAACGAAAACAGCCTCAAGTCCCTCAGCCTTTCCTCATAATGTCTTCCCATCATACCAGGCAACATCCTGGTAAATCTCCTCTGCACCCTTTCCAATGCTTCCACATCCTTCCTATAATGCGGCGACCAGAACTGTACGCAATACTCCAAGTGCAGCCGCACCAGAGTTTTGTACAGCTGCAACATGACCTCATGGCTCCGAAACTCAATCCCTCTACCAATAAAAGCTAACACACTGTACGCCTTCTTAACAATCCTATCAACCTGGGTGCCAACTTTCAGGGATCTATGCACATGGACACCGAGATCTCTCTGCTCATCCACACTACCAAGTATCTTACCATTAGCCCAGTACTCTGTATTCCTGTTACTCCTTCCAAAGTGAATGACCTCACACTTTTCCGCATTAAACTCCATTTCCCACCTCTTAGCCCAGCTCTGCAGCTTATCTATGTCCCTCTGTAACCTGCAACATCCTTCTGCACTGTCCACAACTCCACCGACTTTAGTGTCATCCGCAAATTTACTAACCCATCCTTCTACGCCCTCATCCAGGTCATTTATAAAAATGACAAACAGCAGTGGCCCCAAAACAAATCCTTGCGGTACACCACTAGTAACTGAACTCCAGGATGAACATTTCCCATCAACCACCACCCTCTGTCTTCTTACAGCTAGCCAATTTCTGATCCAAACCGTTAAATCACCCTCAATCCCATGCCTCCGTATCTTCTGCAATGGCTTACCGTGGGGAACCTTATCAAACGCTTTACTGAAATCCATAAACACCACATCAACTGCTTTACCCTTATCCACTTCTTTGGTCATCTTCTCAAAGAACTCAATAAGGTTTGTGAGGCACGACCTACCCTTCACAAAACCGTGTTGACTATCCCTAATCAAATTATTCCTTTCTGGATGATTATAAATCCTATCTCTTATAATCCTTTCCAAAACTTTGCCCACAACAGAAGTAAGGCTCACTGGTCTATAATGACCAGGGTTGTCTCTACTCCCCTTCTTGAACAAGGGGACAACATTTGCTATCCTCCAGTCTTCTGGCACTGTTCCTGTAGACAATGACGACATAAAGATCAAAGCTAAAGGCTCTGCAATCCCCTCTCTAGCCTCCCAGAGAATCCTAGGATAAATCCCATCCGGCCTAGGGGACTTATCTATTTTTATCCTTTCCAGAATTGCTAACACCTCCTCCTTATGAACCTCAATCCCGTCTAGTCTAATAGCCTGTATCTCAGTATTCTCCACGACAACATTGTCTTTTTCCTGAGTGAATACTGACGAAAAATATTCATTTAGTGCCTCTCCTATCTCTTCAGACTCCATGCACAACTTCCCACTACTGTCCTTGACTGGCCCTAATCTTACCTTAGTCATTCTTTTATTCCTGACATACCTATAGAAAGCTTTAGGGTTTTCCTTGATCCTACCTGCCAAAGACTTCTCATGTCCCCACCTGGCTCTTCTTAGCTCTCTCTTTAGGTCCTTCCTGGCTAACTTGTAACTCTCAAGCGCCCTAACTGAGCCTTCACATCTCATCTTTACATAAGTCTCCTTCTTCCTCCTCACAAGAAATTCAACTTCTTTAGTAAACCACGGTTCCCTCGCTCGACCACTTCCTCCCTGCCTGACAGGTACATACTTATCAAGGACACGCAGTAGCTGTTCCTTGAACAAGCTCCACATTTCAATTGTGCCCATCCCCTGCAGTTTCCTTCCACATCCTATGCATCCTAAACCACGCCTAATCACATCATAATTTCCTTTCCCCCAGCTATAACTCTTGCCCTGTGGTATATACCTATCCCTTTCCATCGCTAAAGTAAACGTAACCGAATTGTGGTCACTATCACCAAAGTGTTCACCTACCTCCAAATCTAACATCTGGTCTGGTTCATTACCCAGTACCAAATCCAATGTGGCCTCGCCTCTTGTTGGCCTATCTACATACTGTGTCAGGAAACCCTCCTGCACACATTGGACAAAAACTGACCCCTCTAAAGTACTCGAACTATAGCTTTTCCAGTCAATATTTGTAAAGTCAAAGTCTCCCATAACAACTACCCTGTTACTTTCGCTCCTGTCCAGAATTGTCTTTGCACTCCTTTCCTCTACATCTTTGGAACTTTTCGGAGGCCTATAGAAAACTCCCAACAGGTGACCTCTCCTTTCCTGTTTCTAACCTCAGCCCATACTACCTCAGTAGACGAGTCCTCATCAAACGTCCTTTCTGCCACCGTAATACTGTCCTTGACTAACAATGCCACACCTCCCCCTCTTTTACCACCTTCCCTGATCTTACTGAAACATCTAAACCCCGGAACCTGCAACAACCATTCCTGTCCCTGCTCTATCCATGTCTCCGAAATAGCCACAACATCGAAGTCCCAGGTACCAACCCATGCTGCAAGTTCACCCACCTTATTCCGGATAACAGATAATAATTATCCACAGCTAGATTTCCAGATTTCACATAACCATGACATACTATGGGCAAGATTTTTCACCCACTCCGTGGCGTGTTTTGTGCAGTGGGAGATGGTGTGCGCTCGCTGGAGGTGGGATCTTATTATCACAATGGGGTTTCCCATTGAACACACCCCTCACCCCCAGGAAACCTGCGGCGAGAGAGCACTGTTGGCGGGACCGTAAGATCCTGCCAGCGTGAATGGTTGCAAGATTTCGGTGATAGGCAAAAAGAATACGTATGTGCCTGTTCTTCTGTTGGCCTACTCTGTGCTTTGGAAGAAAATGGAGCATAACCTCGCCAGTGTGAGTGAAGGAATGTTATTCACCGAACCTCTATTGCACTCACCCAGTACGTATAGAACTAGCACAAGAATTGCTAACCAATGGAACAGACTGTTACTTAGCATTTTGTTGGTAGGCTGACCTGACTGCACTCAGTAAAGAAGCAGGGTAAGATTCTTAGCCCCTTATGTTGTGGGGGAAGGGTTGGGATGAGCACATAGGTGTGAAAATATGCTCACTCAGTTCATGTGCTGGTTTGCCGGCACTGTCCTGTCCCGTTTCCCCCAACCCCCGTGGCCATTTTCCTGCTGGCTAGCAGTGGGTGGCTAATTAAAGTAAGAAGTTTAACAACACCAGGTTAAAGTCCAACAGGTTTATTTGGTAGCAAAAGCCACACAAGCTTTCGAGGCTCTGAGCCCCTTCTTCAGGTGAGTGGGAATTCTGTTCACAAACAGAACTTATAAGACACAGACTCAATTTACATGAATAATGGTTGGAATGCGAATACTTACAACTAATCCAGTCTTTAAGAAACAAAACAATGGGAGTGGAGAGAGCATCAAGACAGGCTAAAAAGATGTGTATTGTCTGTTTGACAATACACATCTTTTTAGCCTGTCTTGATGCTCTCTCCACTCCCATTGTTTTGTTTCTTAAAGACTGGATTAGTTGTAAGTATTCGCATTCCAACCATTATTCATGTAAATTGAGTCTGTGTCTTATAAGTTCTGTTTGTGAACAGAATTCCCACTCACCTGAAGAAGGGGCTCAGAGCCTCGAAAGCTTGTGTGGCTTTTGCTACCAAATAAACCTGTTGGACTTTAACCTGGTGTTGTTAAACTTCTTACTGTGTTTACCCCAGTCCAACGCCGGCATCTCCACATCATGGCTAATTAAAGACATTGAAAAGCCATTTAAGACCGATTATAAAAGGCCATCTGGAATTTTCCAGTTGCCCTGTGGGACTTCCGAGGCGTTGTAGACTAGGCCCTTTGCATGGAAGTGACCTCCTGGTGGCAGTCGGGGAAACCAGCACCACAGGCACACTTTGAGACCATTTCTGCCCGGCTGGTCACAGCTCTGGCTGCAGATTTCCTCTTCACAATGGCAGCTGTGGTGATTGTCCCTTTTCTGCTGTGTTGCCCTGGAAGGGACAATCGCTGCCCCTTTAAGGGCAACACAGTGGCCCAGCTGTTGATTACACGTTTAAGTGTATAAGTTGGAGAGAGAGGGCACCTCAAAATGGAGATGCCATCTCTCTCCCTCTTCCGTGAACTTCAGGCTTCATCCGCTTGTAAGCTGGAGGATCTCCTATTAGCCGTCCAACCTCCAAGGCCTGCCTGCCATCTTTAATTGGCTAGCAAGACCTCTCTCTAGTCACTTACTGGCCAATCTGGAGAAAATCATTACTGGGTGACTTTTTCCCCTTACAGCCTGAAGTTGTGACCCCTATTTGACCCCAACCCAAAGCCCAAAATCCTGTCCATGGAGCGATTCCTGATTCCGAAGGGACGCACTGTCTTTCAGAGGCAGCAGAGATGTAAAGTTGCTGTGATTAGGCCCTGAACATGCACCTCAACAACAGGAAGAGGTAGACGAATTGAATGGCTGTTTCGTGTTATAAGAACATAAGAACATAAGAAATAGGAGCAGGAGTAGGCCATCTAGCCCTTCGAGCCTGCCCCGCCATTCAATAAGATCATGGCTGATCTGACGTGGATCAGTACCACTTACCCGCCTGATCCCCATAACCCTTAATTCCCTTACCGATCAGGAATCCATCCATCCGCGCTTTAAACATATTCAGCGAGGTAGCCTCCACCACCTCAGTGGGCAGAGAATTCCAGAGATTCACCACCCTCTGGGAGAAGAAGTTCCTCCTCAACTCTGTCTTAAACCGACCCCCCTTTATTTTGAGGCTGTGTCCTCTAGTTTTAACTTCCTTACTAAGTGGAAAGAATCTCTCCGCCTCCACCCTATCCAGCCCCCGCATTATCTTATAAGTCTCCATAAGATCCCCCCTCATCCTTCTAAACTCCAACGAGTACAAACCCAATCTCCTCAGCCTCTCCTCATAATCCAAACCCCTCATCTCCGGTATCAACCTGGTGAACCTTCTCTGCACTCCCTCCAATGCCAATATATCCTTCCTCATATAAGGGGACCAATACTGCACACAGTATTCCAGCTGCGGCCTCACCAATGCCCTGTACAGGTGCATCAAGACATCCCTGCTTTTATATTCTATCCCCTTCGCAATATAGGCCAACATCCCATTTGCCTTCTTGATCACCTGTTGTACCTGCAGACTGGGCTTTTGCGTCTCATGCACAAGGACCCCCAGGTCCCTTTGCACGGTAGCATGTTTTAATTTGTTTCCATTGAGATAGTAATCCCATTTGTTATTATTTCCTCCAAAGTGTATAACCTCGCATTTCTCAACGTTATACTCCATTTGCCATATCCTCGCCCACTCACTCAGCCTGTCCAAATCTCTCTGCAGATCTTCTCCGTCCTCCACACGATTCACTGTTCCAAGCTGGTCTTTTTGTTACCCAACATAATAATTTTCTCTGCTCACAGCACTGCTTGAATCATTTCCTGTCCACATGAGATGAGTTGAGAGCAGAAAAGAACGTAGCCTCTCTGGAAAACCTGTGACACAAAGGAAGGAAATTAATAATTGTGATTTTTTTAAAAAAAGGAGACAACTTGAAATGATTTAAGTAAATAGAGAGAACAGAGAAAGGAAGAGGTCAGTGAACTCTGCTTTATATCCAGGTGTTGCACCGAATGAGGGGAAGGGTGATTTTATATCTCAGTCTTTTCCTCTTTTACTGAAGAGATTGACATATATATGCGGATGGTTCAAAAAGCACCAGCAATCCTTCAATATTTTATCAAATTATGTTGTGTGAGGTTAGCAAGTGAACATTTCCAAATATGAATGCTATCACAATCGAGTACACTCCTATTGTATTTACTATCAGTCCACAGCAACAACTTTGATTTTTCTAGACACCCGCCTCCTTCTCCATCCCATGTAGGATGTTTCAGAAAGTCTCACAAATTTGGCTAGGAGACTCACAAGCAAAGGGTGGAAAGCAGTGAGGGAATTATGCTTAAACTTTGGCTGAAAGAATCAACTTTATAAGTGGCTGATTTAAAGATGGGGGTCATGAAATCAATCCAAAGAAGTGCAGATTAGGTTGATTTGACCAATGCCAAATTGACCCGAGTGTCAGGGGGATTAGCAGGTTAGATGAGCAGGGTTGTGGGAATAGGGCCTGGATGGGATTGTGGTCAGTACATACTTGATGGGCCGAATGACCTCCATGCTGTAGGGATTCTATAATTCTACACTATGTATAAAAATTGCTTTTTTGAATCTACCAGCTGGAAAATGCCTGTTTTAAAAAGCTTAAAGACAAATCCACATTCTAGTGGCTTGAGTTTGCGGTCACAGATGGCTACACAACTTGCATCACTGTACCTTCCACATTGCAACACCATTGCAATGGAGATCACCTGTCTGCAAAAATCCACCAAAGACAATGATCTCAAGGAAATGTGAATGAATCACATCTTCTATTCAATTATGCAGCATTCAGATACTCAACTGGGTGGAGACAAATCAGTAGAGATGATCACTTGGACATTTGGATCTCTGGATGTGAGAGAGGGATCCCTGGGCATGATCTAATCAATTTAACATTGGAATGCACTGGCCATGAACTTATTTGGATCACTGGGCAGTTGGAAAGGGAAAGTTATGTGACAAACCAATTGTTCGTGTGTTTTAAGCACCTGCTTTTTCTCCAGAAGAGGACAAGCAGCTGAGATCCTGAGGGAATAAAACCCAGAGAGGGCTCCTTCCTCTCTATCTCCACCCAACTTCTAAGTTTTTGATACCTGTCTGCTGATTGTGACTACCCAAGTGCTCTAGACAGAGCATTTTGTAATGAGCCAATCCAGCACTACTGTCTCCAAAAGAACATGCACCTGCATCTTTAAATTTCCTGAACACCGGAAGCATTAGGACCACAGAGTGAATGAAGCAGGACCTCAGGATTCAACCTGAATTCAGCCAAGTCACCAATCTCCATGAACTGGACACCACTTTAGTTTTATTGGACTCTAGTGTGTGTGTGTGTGTGTGTGCGTGCGTGTGTATGTGTGTGTGTGTGCGTGTGTGTATATAAAAGCTGGAGTGCATTTTATGTTACTTAGATAGGATCAAGTACTATAAAATCTCCTCTTCTTTCTTAAGACTCAAGAAAACCTGTCTGATTGTGCATTTTAAGATGACAGCATGTAAACAAACACTCACCAAATTGGCAAATGTACCCATTTTAGCAAAAAGCCTGCTGCAGTCAAAGAAGAAGAGGGAAAAGCAGAGAGCCCTACAACCCTTCCTCACCCGACCTTAACAATGGAAAAGAGACAGAAAGGCCAAATGGTTTTGAGCTCACAGTCCAGAGACATTGTGACCTGAGGAATGGCTAATAAGGATGGATGATCACTTGGGCTGTTCTGGGTTACATTGGTGGTAGAGGGTGAGCAAGATTGAGGAGTGGTTTGATGACGATGTTTGGTAGACAGGGAGCCAGAGAGTTAATGGAGTTTGGCAGTAATGAGGTGGGTAAGACAAGATTTGGGTTGCAGAATTCTGCCTTCATTGAAATATTGGGGTGTTTGAAGGTTGAAAGAAGTATAAATAAGTTAACTTGGCAGTAAAGCGAGAGTTAAGAATGCATTTTCTGGAGGTGGAAAATAATAATCTTGGAAAATCACTAGATATAAGACTGAAAGGCCAGTTTACTGTCAAGCAGTTTAACACTTTGCAACAGGAGCCATGGTGATAGAATCAAGGGCTAGAGGTAGTCTCTCTCTTCCCCTACTTAGTTCAGGGAGAACAAGGGCAAAGACTTCAAAAAAATGAGCAATGGAGCATTGCTTCTTGAGGCAGCATAGAATCATAGAAACTATAAGCAGGAATATGCCATCTGGCCCTTCAAGCCTGCTCCACCATTCATTTTGATCATGGCTATCATCAAATTCAACATCCTGATCCCCCCCTTCCCCCATATCCCTTGATCCCTTTAGCTCCGAATGATGTATTTAATTTCTTCTTGAAATCAGACATTGTGGCCTCAACTACATTCTGTGGTAGTGAATTCCACACATTCATCAACCCCTGGGTGAAGCAATTTCTCCTCACCTCAGTTCTAAAAGTTTTACCCCTTATCCGCAAACTATGACCCCTAGTTCTGGACTCCCCCACCATTGGGAACATTCTTTCTGAATCTACCATGTCTAAACTGTGTTAGAATTGTATAAGTTTCTGTGAGATCCCTTTTCATTCTTCTGAACTCTAGTGAATATAACCCTAACCGACTTAGTCTCTCCTCATATGACAGACCTGCCATCCTTGGTAAACCTTCGCAGTCCTCCCTCTATAGCAAGGACATCCCTTCTCAGATAACGGCACCAAAACTGCACACAATGTACAAAATGAACCCCATGTAAAGCAATGTGACTTTTATATCTGTATTCTTAATAGTTTCCTTTTGATTTAGAATGTTTGCCGCTGCAATAATGACAACTGACCTACCTGTCAAGTCTGTTCCGGTTTGGTTTAGTTTCAGACCCCTGCAAAATTTAAATCAGCTTCACACACACACAGTCCACATGTCATGTAAACTTCTGAGATGTAGGTTGTTAAGTCAATCCTGGAAAATGGATTATCATGCTACAGTATTAATAATTGACTACTGCTGTAATAAATTATTAATCAACCATTTGAATAATTGTTGCAGCTGTAGTCTTTACATAAATCTGCATATCTGCTTCTTGATGTATACTGTTTGTGTACTTAAACAAAAACTAATCAGATGGGTACTCTCAGGACCTGTTGTTTTGTGTTGAAAACTGTAACAACATTAACCCTTGCTGATAGAAGTTGTCTGTCTCAGGGCAGACGATAGGTGTTATATAGAACAGTTACATGCACCATCATTATTATTTAATATGAAATATTTGTTCCATACCATAGTACAGCATATGAATGCTGAATAATTAAGAAGCAAGTTTGCAGTATGTCACCACCCACAACCTTAGATTACACAACTCAAAGGTCAGCAACAGAACAATAGCTCCATGATATACATTAGTGATGTTGTACTCCTGTTTAACCAATTACTACACAAATTCTATTGGGATGTTCTTGTTTTGTCAACCGTGGGCCAGATACTTAGGAACATAGAGTAGTAATACAGGGTGATCTCATAGAAGATCATTTCGGAATAATGGGGTCGTGACAATGGAGGCCCAAGTTCTGTTTCCTCTCCACCATGATGTGGAGATGCTGGCGTTGGACTGGGGTAAGCACAGTAAGAAGTCTCACAACACCAGGTTAAAGTCCAACAGGTTTATTTGGCAGCACAAGCTTTCAGAGTCTCAGGCTCCTTTTTCAGGTGAATGAGGAGTTGTGTTCACAAACAAGGCATATACAGACACAAACTCAATTTACAAGATAATGTTTGGAATGCGAATGTTCCCCGACTGGAAGGGAACACTCCTGTCTGGTGATTGTCGAGCGGTGTTCATTCATCCGTTGTCGTTGCGTCTGCATGGTCTCCCCAATGTACCATGCCTTGGGACACCCTTTCCAGTTGGGGAACACTTCAGCAGTCACAGGCATTCAGCCTCTGATCTTCGGATAAGCGTTCTCCAAGGCGGTCTTCACGACACACGACAACACAGAATCGTTGAGCAGAAACTGATAGCCAAGTTCCGCACACATGAGGACGGCCTCAACCAGGATCTTGGGTTCATGTCACACTATCTGTAACCCCCACGACTTGCCTGGGCTTGCAAAATCTCAAATAAATAAATGACCAAGACAAACAGAGGGACTTGTTAACTTTCCCAAGTTGGCAGAAATAGGATAGCCTGTCAGTTAAAATACAGATAGAGACTTACACAGTACTTTGTTCACACCCTCCACCCCCCCTGGTCCACCGCTGACTGTAAATGTGTGTATAATCATTATAAATAGTGTATAATGGGTGTACAATCATTCTAAATAGTTGTTGCACCTTTGTAAATATGTGATTGATCACACTTTATGGAGACGTGTTGGGTTTTTCTTGCTGCTGCTTGTGTTAACCCCTGTGCCCACCCCTCCCCCTTTCAAGCAGACGAACCAGGTTATGTCCATCTCCAAGAATCATGTCTGAGCATGGAGCCATCACTCTTTGCCAAGGCCCTTACGAGCCATGTGCAAGAGGCCTCCAACACACATTGTTTCCTTTCCCTACACTGCATTTCTGATTTTATGGAAAGACATTTCCTTTGTTAGGACAACTTATAATGATTCCTCTTCAATTGTCCAGATGAGCTAACCTTCAGCTTCACTCCCCTCCAGCATTTCTTGAGCTGGACTTCCTGTGCTGTGCCTCAGTATTGGAATGGTGCCTATGAGCTTCCAGACTGTATCCAGCACCTTCTACCCTCCTCTTGTACCGCATACCCTCCTCTCCATCACCATTGAGGCCCCCCACAGTGTTACCTTCATCCTCTCATCTGTCACTCTTGAACATGCACCCCCATGGTCATACTGCAGCCCATCACCATAACCCTTCACATGCTTCCCGACTTGTGAGCCCATGTCTGTCAAGGACCCGATGCCCACCCTTGTTCTGCTCACCTCTAGAATCTGTGTATAGCTCCATGAACCCTCCAGGCACCCAGACCAGCCCTTCACCCACCACAGATGGACTCTTACCCTCCGTATCCCACTGCCCCATCTAACAGCTGCTGTGCCATCTCACCATCTTGGTTTGCCCCCAGGACACCTCCATTGGCAGCACAGAGCCCACCCTGTGAACCTTAACGCACACCCCGCACTGTCCCCTGCTTTCCCACGGATCCTGCACTGCTCCCTGGTCCCTCCCCCCATCCCCCTCGCAAGTTTCTATGGCTTTACCTAATCCCCTAACCTCCGGCTTTTCCTCAGCCCTCTGGCTTTCAATCTCTCCTCAGCTTTCAGTACATCTCCCCACATTCATCGCATATCTTCCACCAATAGAATCAGGCTGCGCCTTATCAGTAATCCCCACCACCTCCATGCCACATTTCTCTGGTCGTGTTTCAGACTGGCAGGGCGGATGATATGCAAAGGGGCGGGGGAAGAATTCCTTTCGGGTGGTCATTTAAATTCTATTCATTACAGGCTAATGGTTCACAATGGCCTTCTGCAGAATTGGCAAACTGCCATTATCCCACCATAATGGTTGGTACTGCAAGTTCCCGCTGTCATTTGCCATCATCAGGAACCTGATTTTTTTTCATCCCATCAGTTCTCCACCGCCTGCCGTGAACCCTGCCACTGGCAGAGGTGGAACATTCCGGCCAAAGACACATGGTTGTCTCGCATCTAAAAGAAATCACAGAATCATAGACTCATAGAACAGTCCATTCGGGCCATTGTGTCCGTGCTGGCTTTCTGAAAGAGACCAAGCAGGAGCCATGCAAGGAGACAGCTCAAATCATTGTGGAAATTACCTGGTCTCTTCCCAAAAGTTGCGATATTAATCTGCTCCTCTGATCAGTTGGAAGTGCCATCCGGTCCTTCATCAAACGTGTAAATTTGTTCGATCACGTCCTCAAGACTCAGCTGGCATCTTAACCAAGGCCTGCACAGGGAAGCCACTGAAGCAAACCTAGCAGGAAGAAGAGTCAGGACTGAAAGAGACCCAAGCAGATAAGTGTTTCTTTTTTTTTCAAAAAAATTATTTTGCTTCCTTTCGGGGCTAGGAGGAACAGGAGAAATGTTAGGCCTCCCATGCAGCATACATCACTGAACCTGGCCCATCCTTTTATTCCTTTCTACCTCATTTATGCATCTAGCGCTTCCTTAAGTGCATTCATGCTATTAACCTCAACCATTCCCTGTGATGGCGACTTCCATATTCTCGCCGCTTGCTGGGGAAGCAGTTTCCTATTAAATCCCTTTTGTATTATTGAACCCTTTCATAATCTCAAAGATTTCCCCTTCAGTCTTCTTTTCTGGATAAAACAGCCTGTAAATTAAATGTTCTCAATACCCCACTTCTCACACTCTCCCATGTTGAAATTCTCCCCGTATCTACATGGGTTTCCTCCGGGTTCTCTGGTTTCCTCCCACACTCCAAAGATGTGCGGGTTAGGTTGATTGACTGCCTGGGTGGGATTGTTGTTAAGGGGCAGCATGGTGGCACAGTGGTTAGCACTGCTGCCTCACAGCACTAGGGACCCAGGTTCAATTCCGGCCTCAGGTCACTGTCCGTGTGGAGTTTGCGCTTTCTTCCCTTGTCTGCGTGGGTTTCCTCCGGGCACTCCGGTTTCCTCCCACTGTCCAAAGATGTGCGGGTTACGTTGATTGGCTATGCTAAATTGACCCGAGTGTCGGGGGATTAGCAGAGTAAATGTGTGGTGTTTATGGGAATAGGGCCTGCGTGGAATTGTGGTCGGCACAGACTTGATGGGACGAATGGCCTCCCTCTGTACTATAGGGATTCTATGATTTACATCGGGGACCATTTTCCAGTCTTCAATGGTTCTCTCCAGGCAGCTGACATTCCACTCCCCTGCAGGAACAAGCCTCTCAGAACTTACAGTGCCCAAGGGTTAGGTTTAGCTACTCACCCACACAACTTTAAAATTGGGGCAACAATCGGCCTGTCACACTTCAGATCTCACACTCTGTTAAAGATGAAAAACAGTTCCAAAGAACTTCAGTAAAGTGACATCTGTCGAAGGACAGGAGCTGCAAGAGTTTGCAAGCATTTGGCAATCTACAGGAATGTCCATCAGCAATTGGCCTCTAATTGACCTCATGATGTACCTATTTAGATCATTTCCCCCCATGCATGAATGCTCCCTCTAAAAGAATAAGTCAGTTTAAACACCATTCCATCTTAACAGTTAAACATTGCAAATATGCTTCAAGACACCAGACCACCAATGAGCAATGCTACAAAGATGAACTATTATTGATGATATATTCTGTCTGACAATAACGCATTGAGAGCTGAAGAGTGGATAGTATCCATCTTGGAAACTGGAAAGTCCAACCCTGATCCAATGCCTATATCCTGTAAAATGTTACGGTGTTCAGTACCTGATTTTAAAAAATGTGCTGAAACAATAAGATTGAAATTCGACCTGATTAGATGTATATAGCTCTAAACCTTACTGGGAAGGAGACATTCACCGTGTCAGCACATTTCAGAATCAATAAGGCTATCAGATCAGGAATCAGCACAGATCACCAGTTGAGCCTAATAAAGACTTGTAGCGCACAAACATTCCTTATGTTAACATATAAACTTAGAGTGTTTTGCTATCAATATAGCTGAGTGATGCACTCTTAAGTGGAATCAACCCTTTGTACCAAGAGGAACATTGTTGGAATATAGATGTTGTACTTTGTGGATATTTCTTCCCAAGCGGTTAAAATATATTCTTCCTGTAGTCTGGTCTGGTCTACTCTGAGCAAGACAATGTCACAACTGCTTGTCTGGGAATAATCTCATCAACATCTCATTACTACTGTGTCCCTTATGCAGTTGCATTGATTGTCTTCATTTTTTCTGTTCCCTGTTTTGATGCTGGTACATGATATGTAATTTAAAGTTTCAGCATTATTCATACATTGCCAATTGTTCCCCCCTGAGGGCAGTTACATTTGCATAAGTACAAAATCATCTTTGATATCTTCAACACCCTCCTGAGTGGGCCACAGTTTGATGCCTCATCTGATTGGTAACACCTCCAACATGGCAGCACTCCATGAGAATTGCACTGGGATCGGCCTAGATTCTGTCTGCAGTGGGCTTGAATCCACGTTCTCCAACACAGAGGTGAGGGTACTGACACTGAGTCATGGCAGGTAACTAAACTGGCAAAGACAAAATGGGCCAAATGGCCTCCTTTTACACTTTAAAATTTCCATGTTTCTAGGCTTCGATACATTAATCTCTACTGGAAAGTATATGTTTTGTTGACAGCTCAGAGACAATTTGCCTCCTGCTAATGCCTATCATGGGCAAGTGTCACTTGGCCATCATACAGGAAGACTGCAGGTGACAATGGAAACATCTTCCAGCTAGAATAGTCACAAGAATATTCTCAAAGAAAAAATGTGGTCAACTACTAGCCAAACACTGCAATTGTAAAATGATTCCTTCTCCCTTCTCTTTGGTATTTTTCCTTCAGGATTTTGGTATGCTTTGTGAAAACATACCAACTGCTATGAAGAGATTCAGAGGGACTTTAATGATTAGCTTAAAAAAATAAGATTAGATTGTATGTGATAGTGGCTTGACATTATATATAACTCTATATAGAACATAGGTTTATTCAATAAATTACAATACTCTTACGCTGGTATTATCGATGGAGTTGATGTTGAGATATGTTCTTCCAAATTGAAGTAAGATCCCCAGTGACAGAAGCCAATTATAGTCTAGTAAAACATCATGGTGGGAATTTTAACTCCCTGGCTGTCTGATCCATCGACTGTTGGTAATAAGAGGTCCAGCTAATTTTAACAGCTGGGCCTCATTTTAAAAAATTTGTTCATGGGATTTGGGCGTCGCTGACTGGGCCAGTGTTTGTTGCCCATCCCTGAGGGCATTTAAGAGTCAACCACATTGCTGTGGATCTGGAGTCACATGTAGACCAGACAGGTAAGGATGGCAGATTTCCTTCCCGAAAGGACATAGGAGAGCCAGATGGGTTTTTACAACAATCATAATGGTTTCATGGTCATCATTAGACTCTTAATTCCTCATTTTTAAAATTGAATTCAAATTTCACCAACTGCCGTGGTGGGATTTGAACCAAGGTCCCTAGAAAATGGTTTGTGAGCATTTCTAATGTAGGTGTTGGTTACATGCTGATAATTCTGGGTGGGATTTTACAGTCTCGCTCATCCTGAAACCGTAAAATCCTGCCTGAAGTCAACAGACCTTTTCATGGTCCGCCCCTTGCCTGCTCCGATTCCTGTGGCGGGCGGGCGGTAATATTCCGGCCTCTGTGTCCAGTGAGTGGCCCCGTGAACCCCTAAAGCCTGCCATATGCAAGGCAGAAGTGGGACATTTGCGGAAATACTGTCTACTTGCCTGGATTAGTGCAGCTCCAACAGCGCTGAGGAAGTTGGATATAATGCAGGACAAGACTGCCTGATTGATGACCCATCCAGCACCCTCAAGATTGAGTCTCTCTCTACCCATGGCAACTTCAGGTCTCATTTGACAGATACACCACTGCCGAGGGTACTTTGACAGCACTATCCAGACTCAGGAGCTCCAGCAGCTAGAAGAACAAGGACAACAGGGGCATACTGTTAGCAATTTCTGCAAGTTGCCCTGTATGCCAATCACCAATGCTACCTCTCTTATCCCCCTGAACAATTTGTGCTTTCGGTTGCCTCCCAATCAGTAGACTGCATTCACTGCAGTGGGGCTATGAGGAAGAACCCCAGCACTTTGCAAAGGGCTTTTGTGCATGGACAGCGCTGATGCTGGCCTTACTATTTACATTCATATCCCAGTAGCATTAGGTGAGGGGGATATGGGCAGTAGAGGATTCACTTACCCTGGCAGCGTGCATAAAGTTCATGATTCACTTCTGCACTGCAGGATGACCCTCCACTGTAGAAATGCAGCATTTTGACCACCCAGACAGCCTCCTTCCAGGCAGGTGTGATGAGATAGGTGGGTCTCCTCCTGCCCCATCCATGGGAAAGAGGATGTCTTACCTAATCTCCACAGCCTGCAGTAGAGTCTCCAGTAAGGCATTGCTGAAGTGTGGGGCACCATGGTGCCCGCTGCTTCCTGGGTGACATGTATATCTTGCAGTCTCCTTGCATGATGCATGAATGAACATCCGGGTGCCTTTTAAATATGGCTCCTGGATATGATGGCAGGGCATGTGATTTCCTGCCTTCCGTGCCACGTGATTAGGTGTCAAATCTCTGGCTGCATAATTAATAAGCTCGGCCGAGAAGGACTTGGGGATGATGAGTCGGGGAAAGGGTGTGTAGATAGTTTGAGTCATGTTGAGATCAAAAAGGAGGAGGTATTGGGGTTCTTGAGAAACATTAAGGTTGACAAGTCCTCAGGGCCTGACGGGATATACCCCCAGAATACTGAGAGTGCCAAGGGAGGAAATTGCAGGGGCCTTGAGAGAAATCTTTGTATCCTCACTGGCTGCAGGGGAGGTGCAGTAAGAAGTCTCGCAACACCAGGTTCAAGTCCAACAGGTTTATTTGGTAGCAAAAGCCACTAGCTTTCGGAGCTAGTGTTTTTAACCTGGTGTTGTGAGACTTCTTACTGCATTTACCCCAGTCCAACGCCGGCATCTCCACAGCAGGGGAGGTCCCAGAGGATTGGAGAATAGCCAATGTTGTTCCTTTGTTTAAGAAGGATAGCAAGAATAATCCAGGTAATTACAGGCTGGTGAGCCTTACATCAGTGGTAGGGAAATTATTGGAGAGGACTCTTTGAGACAGGATTTACTCCCATTTGGAAATAAGTGGACGTATTAGCGAAAGGCAACATGCTTTTGTGAAGGGGAGGTCGTGTCTCACTAACTTGGTCGAGTTTTTCGAGAAAGTGAGGAAGATGATTGATGAGGGTAGGGCAGTGGATGTTGTCTACATGGACTTCAGTAAGGCCTTTGACAAGGTCCCTCATGGCAGACTGGTGCAGAAGGTCAAATTGCATGGCATCAGAGGTGAGCTGACAAGGTGGATACAGAACTGGCTCGGTCATAGAAGACAGAGGGTAGCAGTGGTAGGGTGCGTTTCTGAATGGAGGGCTGTGACAAGTGGTGTTCCTCAGAGATCAGTGCTGGGACCTTTGCTGTTTGTAATATATATAAATGATTTTGAGGAAAATATAACTGGTTTGATTAGTAAGTTTGCGGACGACACAAAGGTTGGTGGAATTATGGATAGCGATGAAGACCGTCAGAGGATATAGCAGGATATAGATCAGTTGGAGACTTGGGTGGAGAGATGGCAGATGGAGTTTAATCCAGACAAATGTGAGGTAACGCATTTTGGAATGTCAAATACAGATAGGAAATATACAGTAAATGGCAGAACCCTTAAGAGTATTGATAGGCAGAGGGATCTGGGTGTACAGGTACACAGGCCACTGAAAGTGGCAACGCAGGTGGAGAAGGTAGTCAAGAAGGCATACGGCATGCTTGCCTTCATCGGCCGGGGCATTGGGTTTAAAAATTGGCAAATTATGTTGCAGCTTTATAGAACCCTGGTTAGGCCGCACTTGGAATATAGTGTTCAATTCTGGTCGCCATACTACCAGAAGGATATGGAGGTTTGGAGAGGGTACAGAAAAGATTTACCAGGATGTTGCCTAGTATGGAGGGCATTAGCTATGAGGAGAGGTTGGAGAAACTGGTTTGTTCTCACTGGAACGACGGAGGTTGAGGGGTGACCTGATTGAAGTCTACAAGATTATGAGGGGCATGGACAGAGTGGATAGTCAGACGCTTTTTCCCAGGGTGGAAGAGTCAATTACTAGGGGGCATAGGTTTAAGGTGCGAGGGGAATGTTTAAAGGAGATGTATGAGGCAAATCTTTTACACAGAGGGTGGTCGGTGCCTGGAACCCGCTGCCGGGGAAGGTAAAGTTTAAAGTTCATTTATTAGTCACAAGTAGGCTTACATTAACACTGCAATGAAGTTACTGGGAAATTCCCCTAGTCGCCACACTCCTGCACCTGTTCGGGTACACTGCAGAAAAATTTAGCATGGCCAATGCATCTAACCAGCACAACTTTTGGACTGTGGGGGAAAACCAGCGCACCCCAAGAAAACCCATGCAGACACAGGGAGAAGGTGCAGATTCCGCTCAGACAGTGACCCAAGCCGGGAATCAAACCCGAGTCCCTGGTGCTGTGAGGCAGCAGTGCTAACCACTGAGCTACCGTGGAAGCAGTGGAGGTAGTGGAAGCGGATACGATAGTGACTTTTAAGGGGGGGTCTTGACAAATACATGAATGGTGTGTGAATGGAGGGATATGGTCCCCAGAAGGGTTTTAGTTCATTCGCGTAGCATGGTCGGTGCAGGCATGGAGGGCCAAAGGGCCTGTTCCTGAGCTGTAATTTTCTTTGTTCTTTGTTCTTTGACCGTGCAACTCAGTGTGTGTGTGTGCATGTGTGTACGTGTGTGTATGTGGTGTGTGCGTGTGTGTGTGCATGTGTGTATGTGTATGTATGTGGTGTGTGCGTGTGCATGTGTGTACGCGTGTGTATGTGGTGTGTGTGTGTGTGCATGTGTGTATGTGTGTGTATGTGGTGTGTGCATGTGTGTGTGTTTGCACGTGTGTACGTGTGTGTATGTGGTGTGTGCATGTGTGTATGTGGTGTGTGCGTGTGTATGTGTGTGTGTGTGTGCATGTATGCATGCTTGCATGTGTGTCTTTTGTTTTTGTTTTTTCCCCAAATTACAGCATTTGTTGTGGCTGCTATTGGTCCATATTGCAGTTTTTGATGTTTCTCATTTCAATTCTACCAATGTTAAAATTGGTATTTAGGTATGAGTCACATTTGAAAACTGACATATTTTGTAATCACTCGTATCAATCTGAAGTAACAATTCACACACACGTATTGCAGAATGACAGGCTTGTGATCTATCAAGATGACGCCTCTTCTTTGATTGAGAGTGACTGGAGCAACTTTGGCAGTAATACCCAGTATGAAATCTGATATTGTGTGCTGGCTGTTTTAAAACAAGCACCCTTTTGTTTTATCATTCCAGTTGTATATCCCCACAGTGATATCGTTCTAAAGCGCAATAGGTTGGCTCATGGGATTAAAGAAAAGAATGCCAAAATGTAGAGCACCTGTTGAAAAATTGCTCCTACAGTGTGATATCTGCTGTGAAAAGCCTTGAACAATTTGTCTTCATTTCAGATTCAGTAGCAACATTTGTAAAACATCTTTTTTTTTGAGGTGAAGTCAGTGGATAGTTCTGCTGACCGAGCAAAATCAGCTGGGTTTATGTGGCTGAATTTAAACAATTTTCATCTGACGGAACAGCAAGAAACTGAAGAGTTTTGACTTAACCCCTTTATACCTGAACCCTGAGCAATTTTTTTTTTATTTTTTCTATTTATTTGTGGGACATGGGTGTCGCTGGCTGGCCAGCATTTATTATGTGGAGATGCCGGCGTTGGACGGGGTAAGCACAGTAAGAAGTCTCACAACACCAGGTTAAAGTCCAACATGTTTATTTGGTAGTACAAGCCACTAGCTTTCGGAGCACCGCCCCTTCATCAGATGAGTGGGAGTTGGGTTCACAAACAGGGCATATATAGGCACAAACTCAATTTACAAGATAATGGTTGGAATGCGAGTCTTTACAGGTAATCAAGTCTTAAAGGTACAGACAATGTGAGTGGAGAGAGGGTTAAGCCCACGACTTGCCTGGGCTTGCAAAATCTCACGAACTGTCCTGGCTGGAGACAATACAAATCTCTTTAACCTGTGCTTAACCCTCTCTCCACTCACATTGTCTGCACCTTTAAGGCTTGACTTAACCCAACTCCCACTCACCTGATGAAGTGGCAGTGCTCCGAAAGCTTGTGGCTTGTGCTACCAAATAAACCTGTTGGACTTTGACCTGGTGTTGTGAGATTTCTTTCAGCATTTATTGCCCATCCTTACTTGCTCTTATTCAGAGGGCAGTTGAGAGTCAACCACATTGCTGTGGCTCTGGCGTCACATGTAGGCCAGACCAGGCAAGGATGGCAGATTTCCTTCCCTAGGAACATTCGTGAACCAGATGGGTCTTTTCCACAACTGACAATGGTTTCATGGTCATCAATAGATTTTTAAATCCAGATACTTTTTACTGAATTCAAATTCCACCATGGCAGGATTCGAACTGGGTCCCCAGAACATTAGCTGGATTAATAGTCTAGCGATAATACCATTGGGCCATTGACTCCATTAAATATTTTGACCTGCTTTACGTGAGAGAGATTGGAAATTTGCAGCATTCATGCTGATCTGATGAATTGAGAGAGCTTTCGTGTGAAAGAGGCTGATGATTATTTGACATTAGATCAGCACAGTGGCATCAAAGATGATCTAGTTGAGGCAACTATAAAACTCAAATCTGTGGTTAATTTAAGATGGGCAGGGGTGATGTTAGATGATTAAGATAAGGGGTCGGGGGGGGGGGGGGGGCTGTGTGGGCGGCTTAGTCCCTGATCTACAAGTTTTAATGGAAATTAGTCAACTTTATTCTAAGTACTGAGGTTAAAAATGTATTTCCAAAAACAATCTTGAAAGAAAAGCTCAACACAAACCTTTACTTTTCTTCAGTGCAAAAATGGGAAATATCCACAGATAGGTCCTTTTGGAAATGTACTGACTGGGTCCATTCACAATGTTTAATACCAGCTAAGTAATTCCTCTCTTGACCAGGAATGTTCTAGCTTGTAGAATATCTCATTTCATAATTATGGTACACTTAGGAGAATTCCTGATCTGGGGAAAATCCTGATTCCAAACAGCCTCTATTTTTTTAGGGGCTCAGGAGGTCTTTACGACAAGAAGGTTTCAAAATTTGGATGCTTTTGTGCAGAGCAGCTGTGACTAATCATCTAATGAGGAATCAGTTTGCAGTGTCTATGAAGACAGCCTACTGGATCTCATTACGTCTCGCCTTTCCTTAAAATTAATAGCTGGCTCTAAAACGTCATGCAAATCAAACTGAACCTTTGCAATAGGAACTTTAAAATCACAGTGCTATAAAACGAATAATGTACAAGGTACAAAATTGGGTCTGTATTAAATGTAATCCATGGCTAAACATTAAAGGCACGACACTATTTCACACAACGCATCTGGTTTCCTTATTATTCATTTTGTTCAAGTCACAGTGACTTCCTGTTGCATGGTCTGGAGTGATTATTGAATCGCTGTAGGTAGAGACTCAGCTGGTTGCTTTGACTTAATGTCTGTGGGTTGTGTTGCGTTCCGACTCACCATCACATGCTATGTCCTGGATAGTTGGCTCACTGATTTTTGGTCTCTCTAATTATGACATGGCTGTGCAACCTCTGCATGTTTTCACAATTTAAGTCCAGGATGCAGTTTTGGTATAACAAGAATCTTTCCTGCAGCCAGTTCTGGTTCTGCTCATTCTAATATGTTGCTAGGAGATAACAAGAGTAAAGGTTGACACACTAATCATGACAGCATTTCTGTGGTTTCTTCTTTTTGTCTTGACCGTTTATAGTCACTAACCTTGAGGAGATTGTCCTATAATGAGTAATTTGGCGTCCAAATGACAACTCATCAGGCGTTGCGCAAGGGAGAACGAGTTCTCTAAAGTGTTCCAGTAAATCCATGTATGGATCTCAAATACTGTCACAAGCTTTTCTAATGATGCTGTTGACAAGTTGTACAATCTTTGCAGCAAGATTATTCAATTCCGAGTGGAACAGTTTAGAGGTAGTGTGCTTCAAGTTTCAATCATTCACAAACAGGCTGAATGTTTTTAAGGCAAGGATAGATACATTTTTGGACAGTAAAGGAATTAAGGGTTATGGTGAGTGGGCGGGTAAGTGGAGTTGAGTCCACGAAAAGATCAGCCAAGGACTTATTGAATGGTGGAGTAGGCTTGAGGGGCCAAATGGCCTACTCCTGCTCCTAGTTCTTATGTTCTTATGTTCCATGCATTCTTAAACATGGGAATAGATTTTCATCCTCATACATCAGCATGTGTTTGAGCAAATTGAATTGCACGTCCATGTGGTCCACAGCACCAGATTGCTGTCCAGGTGGTGAAGGCAAATATCTACCTGCATTGCCCATTATCACCTCAAGTCTCTCTTTGTATAAGAATTTGTAGCAAATGTGGATTTAATTCACCATCTCTATCAAAGGTCAGAAATCTTAATAATTTGAATAATAGTCTGCAACCTTAAAGTAATCCTCATCTTACATTCAAGGAAATATGAAGCACCTTTCTGCTCATAGCCTTGTGGCCCCTGGATGTGGCTGAGTGACACAGACTGTTGCTTATCATGATTAATGGAAGATTACGTTTCAGGTCTCATTTGATTACTTGTGTAGCGTTAGCTGTGAGTCAGTTGCTTGCACTCTTGTCTCAGAGTCAGAAAGTTGTGGCTTCAAGTCCTATTCCAGAGAAGTGAACAAAGCAATCTAGACTGATACAACAGCACAGTAGCCAGAGAATGCTACACTGTTGGAGGCACCATCTTTCAGATGAGATGTCATACTGAGGCCCTTAGGCCCGGAGACACTTAGGTTAAAAAAAAACACATAGCGCTATTTTGAAGAAGAGCAGCAGAGATATCCCTGATGACCTGGTCAATATTTATCTTTTAATCAATGTTGCTAAAAAAAGACAAATTATCTGGTCATTATCGCATTTTTGTTTGTGGGGACTTGCTTTGCACACATTGGCTGTTATGTTTGTTACATTACAACAGTAACTAAAAACCACTTCAAAAGCTTGAAAGGGACTTCAAAATTACTCCATTGGCTGTGGAAGTATTTGGAACATTCTGAGATCTTTCTTTATCTTCTAGTTCAGTATTGGTTCAGATCTCGTAGGTTCTGTGTGCATTACTCAGTAGCAAGATGTCCCACGTAAATTTCTCGTAACATTTGTTTATGCAAACGGATGCGAATATTTGAGTCAGAAGGTTTTGGGTTTAAGTCCCACTCCAAAGATTTAAGCTCAGATGACTCTCCAGCGCAGTACTCGGAGAGTGCTGCACTTTTGGGTATGTCATCTTTTGAATAAGGTGTTGAGTGGAGGACGCCGAAAATCGGCAAAGAGTTATAGACAAGTTAGATATTTCTTTATTTATTCAAAGGATGTGGGTTTCACTGGCCAGGCCAGCATTCTTTGCCTATCCCGAATTGTCCTTGAGAGTGGGAAATAAGATGGCAGATGGATTATCATGTAGGGAAGTGTGAAGTTATTCACTTAGGTCGAAAGAATCGAAAAGCTGAGTATTGTGGTCAGATGACCCAAACCTCCAGGATTATTACAGATATATTGATATTTTTTCATGAGCATGGATTAAAGATTCAAAATGTGGAAGCTAAGTTTAAACCTAGCCAGACTCTGCAATTGGCAAACTGCAGGCTGGAGCAGACAGTTTTCATACAGCAGGCCTTAGACAATCAACCTCCCATGAAAACCAGACAGGCCTGGGCAGTTGCAAACGCAGTAACAGTTTTAACAACACCAGGTTAAAGTCCAACAGGTTTATTTGGTAGCAAATACCATTAGCTTTCGGAGCGCTGCTCCTTCGTCAGATGGAGTGGAAACCTGCTCTCAAACAGGGCACAGAGACACAAAATCAAGTTACAGAATACTGATTAGAATGCAAATCTCTACAGCCAACCAGTTCTTAAAGATACAGACAATGTGAGTGGAGGAGGGAGAATTAAGCACAGGTTAAAGAGATGTGTATTGTCTCCAGACAGGACAGGAGGCAAGCTGTGGGGGTTACTGATAGTGTGACATAAAGCCAACATCTCGGTTTAGGCCATCCTCATGTGTGCGGAACTTGGCTATCAGTTTCTGCTCAGCGACTTTGCGCTGTCGTTTGTCGTGAAGGCCGCCTTGGAGAAAGCTCACCCGAAGATCAGAAGCCGAATGCCTGTGACCGCTGAAGTACTCCCCCACAGGAAGAGAACAGTCTTGCCTGGTGATTGTCAAGCGGTGTTCATTCATCCGTTGTCGTAGCGTCTGCATGGTTTCCCCAATGTACCATGCCTCGGGACATTCTTTCCTGCAGCGTATCAGGTAGACAACGTGCAAACAGGTGCAAACGGCCATATTGTTTCAGAATGAACTGATGTTTACACATCCAGTGAACCTGCTTTGTTAGATGAATGCTCCGCAGACTTGGTGGCACCCAGCTCTGTAGGAAGCCAGAGGCATGATGTGACAAGGATTGGACAGTAAGAAGTTTAACAACACCAGGTTAAAGTCCAACCGGTTTATTTGGTAGCAAAAGCCACACAAGCTTTCGAGGCTCTGAGCCCCTTCTTCAGGTGAGTGGGAATTCTGTTCACAAACAGAACTTATAAGACACAGACTCAATTTACATGAATAATGGTTGGAATGCGAATACTTACAACTAATCCAGTCTTTAAGAAACAAAACAATGGGAGTGGAGAGAGCATCAAGACAGGCTAAAAAGATGTGTATTGTCTCCAGACAAGGCAGCCAGTGAAACTCTGCAGGTCCACGCAAAAAGACTCACCAGGCAAGACTGTTCTCTTCATGTGGGGGAGTACTTCAGCGGTCACAGGCATTCGGCTTCTGATCTTCGGGTGAGCTTTCTCCAAGGCGGCCTTCACGACAAACGACAGCGCAAAGTCGCTGAGCAGAAACTGATAGCCAAGTTCCGCACACATGAGGATGGCCTAAACCGAGATGTTGGCTTTATGTCACACTATCAGTAACCCCCAACGTGCCGGATCATCGACACAGATGCCATCATCTCACGTGAGAACACCATCCACCAGGTACACGGTACATACTCTTGCAACTCGGCCAACGTTGTCTACCTGATACGCTGCAAGAAAGGATGTCCCGAGGCATGGTACATTGGGGAGACCATGCAGACGCTGCGACAACGGATGAATGAACACCGCTCGACAATCACCAGGCAAGACTGTTCTCTTCCTGTTGGGGAGCACTTCAGCGGTCACGGGCATTCGGCCTCTGATATTCGGGTAAGCGTTCTCCAAGGCGGCCTTCGCGACACACGACAGCGCAGAGTCGCGGAGCAGAAACTGATAGCCAGGTTCCGCACACACAAGGACGGCCTCAACCGGGATATTGGGTTTATGTCACACTATTTCACATAAATATTTCTGCTTTTTTCCTCCTGAGTCTTTATCATGCGATCCTAGAATCAGAATTTATGTCACACTATTTGTAACTCCCACAGTTGCGTGGACCTGCAGAGTTTCACTGGCTGTCTTGTCTGGAGACAATACACATCTTTTTAGCCTGTCTTGATGCTCTCTCCACTCCCATTGTTTTGTTTCTTAAAGACTGGATTAGTTGTAAGTATTCGCATTCCAACCATTATTCATGTAAATTGAGTCTGTGTCTTATAAGTTCTGTTTGTGAACAGAATTCCCACTCACCTGAAGAAGGGGCTCAGAGCCTCGAAAGCTTGTGTGGCTTTTGCTACCAAATAAACCTGTTGGACTTTAACCTGGTGTTGTTAAACTTCTTACTGTGTTTACCCCAGTCCAACGCCGGCATCTCCACATCATGACAAGGATTGGACACAGGCGCAGAATCTTCAAGAAGGGCATGAGGAGAGCAACTTGGAGCCCTAGCTCTCTCTCTCTTTCTCTCTCGCTCACTGCCTTTTTGCACTTTTTTCAATGGCATCTCTGAGAGGGCACAGTAATAAGTCTCACAACACAGGTTAAAGTCCAACAGGTTTATTTGGAATCATGAGCTTTCAGAGCGCTGCTTCTTCATCAGGTGAGTCACAGGATAAGGGACCAATCATTTAAGACTGAGATGAGGAGAAATTATTTCACTTGCCAGAAACAGCATCCCCACAATGCCCACCCTGTCCACACTCACTTGTCTCCAGAGATTCAGCAATACACCCTGGCGGGGTCAGGTTTCCCACCAACAAGAACGTGTTACCCACTGCAATTATGTAGGCCTTTCTACCACCTAGCCTGCTCCAGCCACCCCAGCCATTATATCTAAGAAGAGCTGGTGAGTTCTGTCCGACGTCCCACTCAATATTTATTCCTCATTTAGCACCTAAACCAGATGATCTGATCATTATCTATTGCTGTTTGTGGGACCTTGCTGTGCACCAATTTGCTGCTGTGTTTTCTACATTACAACTGTGAATACATTTTGGAATGTCTTGAAGTCATGAAATGTCACTGCAAATGAAACTCCATTATTCGAAAAAGGTTGGGAGACAGAAAATGGGAAACTACAGGCCAGTTAGCTTAACATGTATTGCAAGGAAAATGTTAGATGCTAGTATTAAAGAAGTTGTAGCAGGGCACTTGGATAAGCTCAAGGCAATCAGGCAGAGTCAACATGGTTTTGTGAAAAGGAAATCATGTTTAACCAATTCATTGGAGTTTTCTGAGGAAGTAACCTGTGCTGTGGATAAAGGGGAACCAGTGGATGTGCTGTGCTTGGATTTCCAGAAGGCATTTGATAAGATTTTTGTAGAAAATAGAAGCTCATGGTATAGGTGGTAACATATTGGCTGGTGAACAGGAAGCAGAGAATAGGCTTAAATGGGTCTTTTTCAGAGTGGCAAGATGTAACATGTGGTATGCCACATTGATCAGTGCTGGGACCTCAACTGTTTACAACTTGTATAAATAACTTGAAGGAAGGGATTAAAGGGATTGTGCCAAATTTGCTGATGCTACAAAGATAGGTCGAAAAGTAAGTTGGGAAGAGGGCATAAGGAGGCAACGAAACTAGAGGTCACTGTGTAAAAATAAGGAGCTGCCCATTTAAAACAGAGATGAGGTGAATTTTTCCACTCAGAGAATCATAAGTCTTTGGACCTCTCTTCTTGAAAATACGGTGGGAGCAGAGTCTTTGGATATTTTTAAGGCAGAGGTGGATGGATTCTTGGTAAGCAAGGGGGTGATAGGTTATTGGGATAGGTGAGATGCAGATTTGAGGTTACTATCAGATCAGCCATGACCTTATTAAATGGCAGAGCAGACTCGAGGGGCTGGATGGCCTACTCCTGTGTCTTGTTTGTATGCTTTGTATGTCCTGCCTTTGAAAATGAGATAATTGACCACTGAATGTCTTTCTACTGCAATTTAATTGAAGTTCAGAACAAGATGATGCAAACATAAAATTAGACCTCGGCTGTTCAGGGCTGATGTCAAAAACATTTATTTCTACAAAGGCAGCAACAATCTAGATTTCTTTCCCCAAAAAACCTGTCAAGGTTAGGTCAATTGAAAATGTCAAAATTGAGATTAGTGCATTTATTTTAAAGCTGGGGTATTAGGGAATATGAAACCAAGGCAGATAAATGAAGTTAAGATACAGATTGTCATAATCTAATTGAATGGCATAACAGCCTTGAGGGGCTGAATGGCCTACTCCTGACTCTGTTCCTCAGTGTAACTGTTTTTCTCTGGCAATTCATTTGGTGCACTTTGTTGAGAATCTGCATTTAACATCCTGAGTAGTCTCCTGTCTGATTCACTTACGTGTCCATTCAGTCACTGCAACTAATGCTATCATGCTGCAAATATACCTTGTTACCGAGACTTTGACAATGTTGGGGCTTGCAACAGGTATCAGCTTTTTGATTTAGCAGATCTATACTTAATGTCTTGTCACTGGGTGAGATGCATAAACTACCGTTTTCCAGTCATTATCTTTTTTAGAGTAATGCAGCTTCTGGACGCCGCTGACTCGCCTCTCTGCTGATCTTTATAGGCTTTTACAGATAAGAACAAACACTGATTCTGGTTGTGATTTGTCCTGCCTCTGTAACCATGGTCATTGAGTATTATTTTCTAGTGACATGTTTCAAGGTGTTGATCCTGCAAATAGGTCGGGAGTGTATCTTCTTACAGAATTTGCCACTGCGAGAAGGCATTGTGGTTCCTCTTATTTGCGCTGGACCTATCCGTGTTAGTTACTGTCTCCACTTTCTGGCTGTCAGGTTTCTCACCCTGATCTGTACCAGGGTTAATTCACAGTGAAGACACACTTGTCTTTGTTGCACTTCAGATAATTCTGCCTGGGTCTTTACATCACTTGCCTGACTCAACTATTATGTGCCTGCCAAGCAGATCTCTAACCAATGATAATGTACTCACTGGGGACTGGCCAGATGGACATTCCTGTGTTCCTAAATATCAAATGTAATATTTTAGGGACACTGTGGAATACTTAGGAAGTTAAAAAAAACCAACAGCCATGAAAATGTCAGTCGAAGGGAAAGACAAAACCAAAACTCATAACCTACAAATTGCCTGATACTTAACTCATTCAAACAAAACAAAGTGAAATCATATTTTCATTGATAAAATCCATCGAGTTTCTTTCACTGTGACAAAATATTTCCACACATTCAGACTTAACCTCCCAAATGATTCGTTCAATGCATTTTGCAGTCATCATATCTCCATATAATCTTTTATTTACGCAAGATAAACACAGATGGAGGAAGGTCATTTGACCCATTTTAGCTGGCTCAGTCAAAAAGAAACACCTCTGATGCATCACAGTTTTCTTCTGGCTATTGAATGGCTTCCAGGTGTTGATTATTCTTTGTGCGAGAGAGGAAATTCTTCCAAACGTTGAGCTCAAATCTGCTGTTCGTGTGTAATACAAATTTATAGCTCCTTGTACACTGACATGGTTTGTCTTAAGCAGTGATCCAGATTTCCTGAAGGTGAAGTTAGCCTCAGACAAAAATGGGCAGTAGTAAATTAATAGCCCATTTTAGGTGGCACTGTGGTTAGCACTGCAGCCTCATAGTGCATCCCAAGATGTGTAGGTTGGGGAGATTAGCACGGTAAATATGTGAGGTCACGGGGATGGGGCGGGAGGTGGGGCAGGGCTAGATGTTCTGTCGCAGAGTCAGTGCAAACTCGATCGGCTGAATGGCCTCCTTCTGCATTGTAGGGATTCTATGATTCTACACCTCACTTGGTTATCTTCTCCATGTACTTCAATGTAAAATGCACTTGGGTGGTGTGTAAAAAAGGTGAAGACTATACTGAAATATCAACCTGGATTATGTGCCTCAGACAATGGACTTGAACCCATGTTTATTAGGTGAAGTTTCCATTCGTGATATCTCAAATGGTGACCTGGTTGATCTTTATGTGTGCGAGTATATCAGGAATCAGAATCTTTGTATACACATGCAGCTGAGGTATACGCATGTATACACATGCATGCTACAAAAATGCATTTCTCTACTCCACCTGACGAAGGGGCAGTGCTCCGAAAGCTAGTGGCATTTGCTACCAAATAAACCTGTTGGACTTTAACCTGGTGTTGTTAAACTTCTTACTGTGTTTACCCCAGTCCAACGCCAGCATCTCCACATCATGACTGATCCTCATAGCATGGCGCCTCCAAAAGGCACATTGTGACACATTGGCCGGAATTTTACTGCCCCACCCGTCATGGGAATTGGAGCAGGCGAGGCGCGGATCATGGGAATGTCCGTTGGCCTCAGGCAGGATTTTATGGTTTTGGGACAAGTGAAGCCATAAAATCTCACCCATTGTGATATTCACAGAAGCTCAGTGCTGAAAGACATGGTCTGGGTGAGGTCAGGTACTACCAATATTGCTTGTTTTTTTTTTATTTATTAGTGTCACAAGTAGGTTTACATTAACACTTCAATGAAGTTACCAGTCGCCACACCCTGGCGTCTGCTCGGATACACTGAGGAGTATTTAGCGTGGCCAATGCACCTAACCAGCATGCCTTTCAGACTGTGGGAGGAAACCGGAGCACCAGAGGAAACCCACGCAGACACAGGGAGCACATGCAGACTCCACACAGACAGTGACCCAAGCCGGGAATCGAACCCGGGTCCCTGACGCTGTGAAGCGGCAGTGCTAACCACTGTGCCACCGTGCCGCCCACAATTGGTTTGTGCCTGGGACTTTTAGCTGCTGGCATGGTTAGTTGCTGGAAGACAATAGGAACATAAGATATAAGAGCAGAATTAGACCATTTGGCCCTTCAAGTCTGCTCTGCCATTTGATCATGGCCGATATGTTTCTCAACCCTCTTCTCCCGTCTTTTGCCCGTAACCTTTGATTTCCTTACCAATCAGGAGTCCATCTATCTTTATAAGAGATAACCTCTGTAAGAGGTTATCTACACTGTGTTGTCACTCAAGTTATGCTGGCATGCATCCTACATACCTTCAGAGAGATGGGTTTCTGGGTTGTGATACGATACCTCGAGCATGCATGGTCACTTTGAAGTTGTGTCTATGGTAGATTAGTTAAAATGAAGAGTCAAAATTGGTGAATTTCAGAGGTGCATTGGACTCATGTTATACAACGTAACCAAGTAAATGAAGTATTAAAATATAAATAATTTCAACAAATTGCCTTTTCAAGCTGGCGTTTTACCTTGGAAGTCCATTGATATTTTGTTACCTCACAGACTGATAAATATTTGGGGATTCAAAAAAAGGCATTATTTAATGATTTTTGAAAATGTGCTCAGTGGATGTGGACATCACTGACAAGGCCAACATTTATTGCCCATCCTAATTGAGAAGCTGGTGGTGAGCCACTTTCTTGAACTGCTGCAGTGCAGTACTTCAGGGGGGGAGTTCCAGGATTGGACTCAGCAACAATGAAGGAGTGGAGGTATACAGGCAGTCCTCGGGTTACGAACGCCCGACTTCCGAACGCCCCTACTTACGTACCGACCTCCGTAAAGCCTATTATTTTTAAAAATCGAGTTACATACAATGGTTCGTACTGACAAATGGGCGGACTACGTTGCGTGATGCTCAAAACACTGCGTGTTTTCAGTGGTTCGTCGGCCCGAGGGGGAACAACGCCACGCCGTCGTCGCCATTTTAAGTCGGATCGCGTAAACACTGTTGTGTGCGTTGTGTTTTGACTTAAATCTTTCATGTGTTTACCCTCGTAACTGTTCCGACTTACATACAAATTCGACTTACAGACAGACTTAAAAACGGAACTCGTTCGTAACCCAGGGACTGCCTGTAGTTCCAAATCTGGATTGTGTTTGACTTGGAGGAGGAGTTTTAGGTTGGTGGCATTCTCATTCACCTGTCAGTTGTGGATTTGGGAGATGCTGCCAAAGAAGCTTTTGCACGTTGCTGCAATGCATCTCATAGATGTTACGCACTGCTGCCAATGTGTTCTGGTGATGGAGGGTGTGAATGCTGAAGCTGATGGAAGCGGTGTCAATGCAGCCGGCTCCTTTGACTTGGATGGTTTGGAGCTTCTTGAGTGTTGTTGGAGCTGCACTCATTGCGACAAATGGAGAATATTCCATCATGACCCTGACCTGTTCCCTGTAATTGGTGGAAAGGCTTTGAAGAGGTGAATCACTGCAGAATATGCAACTTTTAACCCTCTCTTGTAGCCACAATATTTATGTGGTTGATCCAATTAAGTTTCTGGTCAGGGATAACCTCGAGGATGTTGGTGTTGGGGAGTTCAGCGATAACAAAGTTCATTTTGGAGAGAGAGCTAGATTGTCATGTGTTGGGCATAGTCCTTACCTGTCATTTGTGTGGGGTGAATGATGCTTATTACTTATCAGCTCAAGTCCCGATCTTAGAAGAAACCCTACAGCACAGAAAGAGGCCATTCGGCCCATCGAGTCTGCACCGACCACAATCCCACCCTGGCCCTACCCTCATATCCCTACATATTTACCCACTAATCCCCCTAACCTACGCATCCCAGGACACGAAGGGCAATTTTAGCATGGCCAATCAACCTAACCCGCACATCTTTGGACAATCAACCTAACCCGCGCGTCTCGTTGCAAGTGGGCCACGGATTGTTTATTTTAGGAGTTGTGAATGACTGAACACTGTGTAATCATCAGTGAAAATTCCCACTTTTGGCCTTAGGATGGAGGGAAGGTGATTGATGAAGCAGCTGAAGAAGGTTGGGCCTTGGTCACCACCCTGAGAAACTCCTGCAGCAAAGTCCTGGGGTTGAGAAAATTGGCCTCAAACAATTGCAACAACATGAAAGGGATGGCACCATGGAACAGTGGTTAGCATTGCTCCTTCACAGCGCCAGGGACCTGGGTTCGATTCCAGTCTTGGGTGACTGCCTGTGTGGAGTTTGCAACTTCTCCCCATGTCTGCATCGATTCTGGGTTCTCTAGTTTCCTCCCACAGTCCAAAGATGCACAGATTAGGCGGGATTGACCATGATAAATTGCCGCTTGGTGCCCACCGATGTTTAGATTCTGTGGATTAGCCACAGTAAATGTGTGGGGTTATGGGGATTGGGCAGAGGGGAGGGCCTGGGTGGGATGCTCATTTGGAAAGTTGATGGGCCGGATGGCCTCTTTCTGTACGACAGGGATTCTTTGATTCAAGAATCCAAATGCTTTTGTTCTATCTTACATTGATCAAATACTTGTGTTTTCTTGTATATTGTGATCTATGAGGTAATTATCATTAATAAATAGTGTTGGGTGATGTATATCCAATATATCAATTGCAATATTTTCCTTAATGATTTCCCAATTTTGAAATCAATATCAGATTTTTTTTTTGGGGGGGTGAGGAGCTATTTAAATGTTGAAAATTATGATTGATTATGGATTCTAACAGTAATCAATCAATAGCTATCTATTAAATTCAACTTTTGATCAGGGTTTTAACTTTGCTGGACATAATTTTAGCTATTTTAACATTTTGCTTTAAATGATAAAAATAAAAAAATGAATGGTATTACATACTTGAATCAGTAAATCCACACTTTCTGTGCTGGTGAGGTTTCTTTGGGGGTTTTGTGATAAACCTTTACCCTTCCAAACCTTCCACTGACAGGTTGTGATAAACAAAGGTGCAACCATGTTTTACTTCACAGCTTCAATCATGTCTTTTTTTTATTCATTCATGGGACATGGGCATTCCTAACTGGCCAGCATTTATTACCCAAATCTAATTTCCTAAAGGCAGTTCATAGTGGCTGTGAAGGATGGCAGATTTCCTTCCCTGAAAGAATATTAGAACAAAGAACAGTACAGCACAGGACCAGGCCCTTCGGTCCTCCAAGCCTGCGCTGATCATGTTGTCCTATCTAGACCAACTGCCTGTACCCCTCTATTCCCCATCTTTTCATGTGTGTAGTGAACCAGATGGGTTTGTTTTTAACAATCGACAATGGTTTCATGGTCATCAGTAGATTCTTAATTCCAGATATGTTTTATTGAATTCAGATTCCACCATCTGCCGTGGCAGGATTCGAACCTGGGTCCCTAGGGCATTAGCTGAGTTTCTGTATTAACAGCCTAATGATAACACCACTAGACCATCACCTTGCTGGGCTAAAATCTACACCTGTACCTACAGATACCTACACCGACAAACATATGTACATGTGTTTCCCTGCAGGAGTTTCAAGATAGAAATTGAGGCCTCCATGGATGTGGTGAGGCAGCATTGGAGTTGGAAGGGTGAGGCTTGGTGCTATTTTGCAGCTTTCCCTCAGTTTCTGCTGAATTTAATGACAGGACTTGATTATCATTTTTGGAATACATTTCGCAGATGCAGATTTCCCAGTCAGATTGAAAGGCTGGCTGTCTCTCGGTTGGTGAGCCTTCATCACAAGGATGAGTTATGCAGCAAAGAAGAAGGAGAGGTCAGGGGTCAGTGGGGGTGGGATGGAGGAGGATTCATCGATGGGATTGGGGCTGGTGAGATCAGAGGTCGGCGTGGGGGGGGTCTTGTTGTGGAATGGGGCACAGTGAGAGAGACCAGAGGCTAAGAGAGCTTTTGATGTATTTGGAGAGATTGGTAATCAGTTGGGGACATTGATGGGGGAACAGAGTTGGGGATGTTGCAAAGGGGAAATTAATGGGGTCGGAGAAGTGAAGGACCATTTGGAACGTCAACAGGGAGACAGGGTTGGCTAGGGTGATTGGGGAGGAGAAAAGATTATCACAGCATGATGGAGGGATTTGGGTTGAGGATTTTTGATTTGATTTGATTTACTATTGTCACATGTATCGGGATAGGGTGAAAAGCATTGTTTCTTGGGCACTATACAGACAAAACATACCATTCATAGAGTACATAGGGGAGAAGGAAAGGAGAGGGTGCAGAATGTAGTGTTACAGTCAAAGCTAGAGTGTAGAGAAAGATCAACTTAATATAAGGTTGGTCCATTCAGACGTCTGAAGGCAGCAGGAAAGAAGCTGTTTTTGAGTCAGTTGGTATGTGACCTCAGACTTTTGTATCTTTTTCTCGACGGAAGAAGTGGAGGAGTATCTCCGGGCAGCAGATTGCTGGGTCCCCTGAAAAACATTGAGGGGCTATCGAATCGCGAGGGGAGGAGTATATGATAGCCACATCTGTGCTTGAAGTTACTGGCAGGTAGCACATCTGCGCTCCTTCCACCTTCCCCGCCCCCTGGCCTACTGACAGTGCCAAAAGATCACTTAGCTGGTCCACACAGCAGGCTTTTTAACGCTTTTAATTGTCAGGTTTCCTGAAGTCCATGAAACCCAGTCGGCCAGCATTAAGACAGCAAATTAGGAAATGTCTGAAGCAGGAGCCTTGTTGAAGTATTTAAATGTAAAGTATCTGCTCTTGGTGAGGGTCTGTCTCTTCCCTATACGACTGCCTCCATGAAAAACAAAAGTAGTCAGAGTCGAGATGGGTTGGAGATTTTTATTACTTGAGGCAAGTGTTGCACACATTGCTACACCAGTTGAAATGAGATGAGCAAATTTAGGTCTCGATGGCTCAGTTCCACACTAGGCAGTGCACTCACTAACCCAACCACAATGGGAACTCCCAAGCCTTTGATTCAATCCACCACCCTCTAACCCCCACTCACCAGACCTCACACCTCAGGAAGTGCCATTACATGCAGGGACTTGAACTGGTTGCTTTGCCCTAGTCAGCTTAATTAAAATGATGTCAAATTAAGCTCTGACTCATGGAAATCTGATTACACAGAGGAAAGGCGAGGAGGTGGAGTTGCTCTGATAACCCCACTGTAACGCTGCTGTGCAGGGCGCTGTGGAAAGTACACAACGCGGCAGGTGCTGTATCTGATGAGAGTACAAATCTGTGCATCACCTTTCTCACGTCATGGAGTATTTATTTGTAATTAGTGAATAATAATGGGCATTAGTAGTTACGGTGAATAAGACTTGAAGGATTCAACTGGCATCAGCAGCCATGAGATGGCAGCCTCTGAAACGGAAGATAGAGATCTTTCTTTTTGTATTTATTCCTGCCCACTCTCCTTGCTGTAATTCATGCAGCAGTGATATTTATAATAACCATGCAGTTTATGACATCAGCACTGAAGGGTTTGACGAGTGACCCTGGCATCTAATCCGGAGAGAAGTATTCGGAAGCGATATGTGCTCCATCTAAATTTTCGTTTCAAAAGTTTAAAAATCTACCACTTCAAAATGTCAACATTGCGAGAAAAAGAGAGAAAAATGAAGTCAGTTACATCATACAGCTCTCATGTCTCTCACCATGGGTAGAGTTTTAAATTTATTTGTTAGTGTTACAAGTAGGCTTACATTAACACTGCAACGAAGTGACTGTGAAAATCCCCTAGTCGCCACACTCCGGCGCCTGTTCGGGTACATTGAAGGAGAATTTAGCATGGCCAATGCACCTAACCAGCACATCTTTCAGACTGTGGGAGGAAACTGGAGCACCCGGAGGAAACCCATGCAGACATGGGGAGAACGTGCAGATTCCACGCAGACAGTGACCTAAGTCAGGAATCGAACCCAGGTTCCTGGCGCTGTGAGGCAGTAGTGCTAACCACTGTGCCACCAAACCAGGGATTTACAGAAATGGCTGCCAAACTAGAGAAAGGTTGCCCCATTATTAGCCCCTAATTGACCTCAGGATGTCCATGGACGATTCCCCACGGAGATTGTCTAAGCAGTGACACAGTCCAGGTTAAACCTGACTGCGATTTAGCAGCCAAACATCATCATCGTGGATCCAGGCCCAGGCTACCTGTGTAGCAACGCCAGAGGAGATCAGCCAGAATACATATTATAAATATTTTATGCAGCAGATGGGGTCCTCCAGATGGTAGTGTCCCTTTAAAGATTCACCTCAGAGGGGCTGGAAAATCAATATTCCTTAATGTCTGCGGTTCAAGGAGTTATCAGCCTTATCCTGATGGTGATGTTTCCACGTTTGGCCTACAATGGTACCCTGTTTAAATTTTTAGAAATGACCCCATTTACAAAATTTGAATTTTATACACACATTAAATAAATACATTGACACAGGTGGCCATGCAAGCGTGTGATTTCCCAGCCAAGGGTTGCAAGGAAAGGATTTTCCTAAGAATATTGGCGAAATATTGAAGCTATACCTTTCCTCTCTCAAACAAACGGGGTTGGATGTTCGACATCCATCAGGCACGGGTCCAACTGAGACAAAAATAATCATTGTCATTCAAGTGTTCTGGAAGTGGTTGTATGTTGTTTTAAGCATGACCCGTGTAAACAGGAAGTATTTTTATCCAAACCAGAAATTATATGAAATGCACTTCTTTCCGTGGAGGCTGGAGTTGGAACCGCACCAAGAGGCCTGAACTTTGCGTATCTCTTCATGTGGAGCGAATGAAAGCAGTGAAACCAAAGAAAAGCAGCAAGAGCCTCAACTCGGTAACTGAAAACGAGAGGAGAGAATGCGCCTTTTGGAGGCATTTCATAATCTCTTCAACCGTATACCACAGGTTCCTATAAGAAAGAATATTTTAATAACATCATACCACGCTGTCAAAATAAGTGAAAAATGATTCAAATCATGCTCTGCCCTGCCGGGATGAAGAAAATTATGCTAACACGTCAGGGGCTTTTAAGTATTTAAGAAGCCATTTGCCACTGCAGATGTTTATGTATTTTCTCAAAATAGGTAATAAGGGAGTTTACAAGAATGTACATCAATAAAAGGTAACAAAAATTGCAATTGTACTAATTTCCACACTTAATTCTCCTCCACAGCGGTGCCCTTCTACACCTTTGCCTTCAGTCTTTTTGTGGTTTCCTAAACAGATGGAAATTGAAGGGAGCTGATTTGTCTTTGATCCCTACGCTTGTTGTCAAAGCGCTTGGGAATGAAGAGACTGTTGGCTACAATTGACTGCGACAATTAGGAGATGATCAGAGCCCTAGAGTGGAGCACTTAAAGGGTAATTTACATGTCAGTTTACCAGGGGGGGTGGTTGTGGGGGGGGGGGGGGGGGGGTGCTGCGGGGGAAGAAAGATATTCAGCTCACATTTTTTTTATATAAAAAATATTTTTTTCCTCAGTTCTTGTAAACTGTAATTTGTGCTTTAGTGAGAAAAAAACCTGGCAAAAGGAGTTAGGATGTCCATTACCATTTGAAAAGAAGCAATCAGGAGGCCACTGCTGAGTCTATTGTCCACTGAAAATGCTGATTTGCAACCACTGAGTAAAAGAGAGGAACCATCTTAAATGGAACCTTGCGCAAAGGTAACTCCCCCCCACAGTTACTTTTTACAGTTAGTTGGTGGTTTTGGTACAGCCCAAACGACACGCTTGCTATCATTATAAGCTTGTTTGAGTCCAATTGATAGGCCCTGCACTGGGGGAACTTAATAATTGTCTGGAAAAGGAGGGTCGTGTTATATAAGCTAACAGCAGGTGGATAGGCTAATACTAGTCATCTGTCGGCCCTGTATCTACCCCATCCCCCCACAATCATTTTTCTCTCTGTCACCTTTTGCTCTTTTTGTCAGCCCTTCTGCCTCTCGTATCTTTCCTTTTTTTTTGGCAAGCACACAAACACACCCACATAACAACACACATGCACAAAAACAAAAGTTTGCAATGTGCATATGTGCCTGGCAGTATTAGTGGTACATTGAAACCAGAAAACATGAGTAATGGGAAAAAGTACCAAAAAGCAGCTTTTCCCATACAGAGGACAAATACAAGGTGGGGGGAGGAGGGGTGGGGTTGGGGTTGGGGTGGGGGGGGGGGGGGTGGGGGGGGGGAGAGGAAGATACTGGCTTGTTCCTTACCAGGCAGCTTCTCTGACCCTGAAGGAACAAGGAAGCTCCCTTACCGAGGAGAGAGCAGTGGGTAGGAGGGGATATGAAGAGAAATGATACAAATCGTTCTGCGGTGTTGTTAAATTTAACTACATTACAAAATTGTGGATTCTTCCACAGCACCGGGCTATGTAAGAATCCCAGATGGGGGAGGAAACATTTCACTGTAATTACCCCTGAGGAACCTTCTCAGGAGACAAATGCTGAGGGAAAACAAAACCTGTACATTAATGTATGTGGGCAATTATGAGGGGAAAGTTACTGCCAGAGTGAAACGTTTGAAGAAAACAGAGGCAATATAAAAAAAAGAGAAAAAAAGAAATAGATTCCTTCTGTTTAAAGAGGTATCTGAGGGAAGAAAGCTGCAGTAAATCTAGAGCAAAAACCAGGCACAGCAGGAGGTACCCGTCTCCCAGGTAATGGCTAAATGATGAGTAGATCTGCCGTTGCTGTATTGATTTAGGCATTTTGTTCCAGCCAATTACAATTAAGTCTGATTTGTTTTTACTTTCTTAGGTTTGTGTTTAAAATCCACTCACAGAAGCTCATTCTATCTGTGTAAGTCTGGCAAACATGCATGCTTCAGTAGAGTCGAAAGACTTGCAAGAATAACAGAAGCATTTCTTCCTTGTTCGAGGGACTGAGGGAAACATTTTGAAAGACCAGCAAATTGTACATCGGTAGTCAGTCAGTTGTTGCAGACAGTAATTGGTTCCCTGACTTTTTAACCGTGTTTCTGGTGCAGAGCACATTTTTTAGGCAAATGTTTGAACACCTCAGATGTGAGACTGAGGTGTGTAGGTGTGTGTTAGCAATGTAGACACCACAATACAAGATGAACTACAAGATGTGTCAAAATATGTATTAAAATGTTAATACATGCATATTATATTTTTACCAGATTTCCAGTGCTTGTCAGAGTATATATGTGATTAAAAAAAATAGATTTATCTTAGAGTGAAGTCAACCTAGCTGGTTCAGTTTCCAATGTGAACCAATTATTTGTGAAGACTTCAGTATGCAAAACAATAGGGATTATTTACTCCAGGAAAACAAGGTCTATAGTAATGTAAAATAGTGGTATTATGCCTCAGTCTTAAAAGCTTAGGTTCTTACAGTTTCTGGATGTGGATACGAGTCTGATGTTTGTCCCTTGTCATTCAGATTCTGTGATGCATTTTGTTATTTCCCTGTTAGTCTGCAAGAGGAAGGGGATCCCATCTCCAATGAGAAAACTGGCACACTTCTCTGTCTCTTGGCAATGAGCAATGCCAATCCATGCTGTGTAATGTGTAGCCCTTTTGCTCACCCTTTCCGGGAATAGAAGGATATGTGTAAACAGATAACAAGAGATAAGGACGGAGAAGGGAAATGAATAAATAAGGATGAGCATTTTGGGCAGTATTTTGCGGCAGCATGCAAAATCCTACCTACCCCGTAGAAAGGAATATCCTGTTAGATGGTCCCAGTGCAACAAACTCTTAAACTTTCACAGGGTCATGACCTCTGCTCAAATAAACTTGTCTTGACTTTCTCATCGCTTTC